>NW_028324311.1:6581046-6703546 GCF_058129835.1 Hydra viridissima | reverse complement strand
TCCGCTATATTACAGACAATTCAATTCCGCTATATTACAGATGATTCAAAACCGTTTTTTTTTTTTTTTGATAAACAGTACACAGGCGGTTTTGTAAAAAGTTAATTTTAGTCGTCAGAACTACAAGAAAAGTTTCCCTAAAAGAAAGCAAGAATTCATGCAAATTGCTTGAAAAAAAACCTCGTCTATCTTAAAGGAATATTTTGGACCGTGTTGTCTTCTGTCAGAAATACATCGACTGGTAAATATTAGAAAAGAGGGATGTAATGTTTAGGGGCGAATCATTAATCGAAGAGTTTGGTTTACGTTTTAGAACTTTTAGACGTTCGCCTTGCGACGATACAATCCCCAATATGTGCTCAAGACTCTAAAAGATACCCAAAAATCATGATTTGGGTGCTATTAAAACCAATCGAGTTTGTAGTTTATGATTTATGTTTCCCAACACCGCAATAAATGGTCGTGTTAACCTTTGAGTACTTTAAGAAAAACCTGAAGCTTTAATGTTTATCTTCAATAACTATAAATTTCAGTCTGTCGTTGTCCCCTGGTATAGGACAAAATTTGTAAAAAGTTTGTTGCATACTAATGAGAATAAGGTTCAGGGCTTTTTAGGTAATTTGTCCTCCTTTGATCCCAATAAAAACTGCTGAGACCATCTAAAAAAGAAAGTCCAGAAATCTGGTAAAACCGGGTAAAACGGGTTAAACTTAATCAGGTAAAACCTGAAATTTGAACAGGTAACCTAAAACCAAAACCGGTTAAACAACTTTTTAGCCCATTTTAAAATATAAGTGAGGCTAGGTTATAAGAGAGTTCTAAGTAATACAAAAAAACTGATGTCAAGCTTTCTCATCTAAAAGTAGATAAGACTTAACTGCATTTGTTTAAAATGTTTTCACAACATTTTTTGTTGCGATATCGCACTTTGAAATACTTTCTTTTACACCTACATTGTAGCTAAAGGTACTCAATAATAAATTTCTTTCTCAACTTAGTTAAGAGTTTAAATTACTACTTTACTAGAAAACTTTAAATATCAGGTAAAAAAGTAAATCAATAAAATAAAACTTTTGCAGATATCAAAAAATATTACTTTACTGCAAGATCAATAGACAAAGTGCAAAATTTTCAGCTTGAACGTTTCTTTGAACTCGATGGGTACTTCTTACTAACTTTTACATAGTTCCAACTGAAAAGACAGTTAACACAAGAAAAACTACCGTAAAGGCAGATTTCCACGGAGCGAATTATTTCGTGCTGCGCGATTTTTTTTGCCGCGAATGTTTCTTAACATGCGCACAAAAATATTTTTATTGCCTGGCGATTTTTTTCGTTTCGCAAAAAAGTTGGATATTTTTCAACTTTATTTGTGACGAATTTATTCGCGTAAATAAAGAACCAATCAGATCCTTTAAAGTATGCAAACTCTGCAATTGTGTTGAAAAACAATAACATCGAAATTGTTGAAAAGAAATTTAATTTTAAAATGGCCAAGAAAGTTATGTAAATATAAATGAATTGCACAAATTCACATTTGAGTCACAATCTAAACGTCTTTTGTTTTTTATTAAGAGTAACAATATTTTTACATTAACTTCAGAAACTTTACAGAAGTAATAATTTAGAAGTTTTTACTTTCTAATTGAAATAGTAACTGATTGGTTGACATTTTTTCAAATTTAATAGTTTCTATTTACTAAATCTAATTGCCCAGTTCTCCTTCTCGTCTCTAACCTGTTTTGCATCTTTTGAGTTGTTAGAATCTGATTGTGTCAGTGATTGGAGTGCAGCGGAACATAAATTATCTTTCCTCCAATCACCTGGTCTAAACCCAGCAGGACCTTCAATATCAGTGTAATTTGTAGGACAGTAGTGATAATTATTTGCTGATCTTTTTTTTTCATAAAAAAGTTGTGCAAAGCTACAATCGCTTGTGTAATTAAAATAACTTTATCGAGATTAGCAATAATTGGCTTGCGAAACATACGAAAGCGTGTTGTTCCAATACCAAAGGTATTTTTCTATAACCTTTCTAGCTCTTGAAAGTCTTTCATTAAATATTCTTTGATCTAAAGGAATATTTTTATTACGATACGGTTTCATCATGTGCTTTTTTTAAACCAAAAGCATCATCAGCAACTAAAATACATGGTAATAATTTTTCAGAATGACCAATATTTTTGGGATCAGGAAAATTTAATTTATTATTTTCAATTGCATAACCAAGACTGCAGTTGTTAAAAACACTACAATCGCTCTGTCTTCCCGAGCCACCAATATCCACCACAGTGAATTCGTATTTAGCAATACAAACTGCTAGAAGGACAATTGTATGCTTTTTTTTATAGTTAAAATATTCTGACCCTCCATTATGTGGAGCTTGCATAATAATGTGCTTGCCATCTATTGCACCTATAGCATACGGGAAATCCCAAATATTTTCAAGTTCTTTTGCAATAGACTTCCATTCATGTTTTTCTGATGGGACGTGTAGAAAAGTTCTCTCTTTCAATGAATTCCAAACGGCTGCATACGTTTCATTAACAATTCTACTGATAGTGGAAGCACTGATTCTATAACTTGCAGCAATAGTACACTGAGCACCTCCTGTTACAAAGAATCTAAGTGTTACGGCCAACCTCTCACTTAGACAGACAGTATCTCTCATTATAGTTTTTTGTTTCACAATTATAGGCGCTACAAACGCAAGCAACTCTTCGTAAGTTGTTGGAGACATACGAAAATACTTTAAAAGGTGTTCCTGGTCGTGTAAACGTAAATCTTGTACTAATAAATGAAACTCTCCTTTTTTGTAGGAGTTCTGCATAGAGTTTCCTAGCCCAAAATCGTTTCTTTAATTTTTCTCGTTTCATTTGCAGTATCTTTAAAATAATTATTTTTCTACTAATCACTAACATTTTTTTTCTTATTAATGACATGTTTCCTAGCAAAAAAAAGCCTGCCAACTTTATGGTGGAATGTAAATTCTGATTCGGCGAAAGACGAGCCGCGAAAAAAATTGCGTCGCACGAAATAATTCGCTTCGTGGAAATCCGCTTTTAAACTCGCACTGTCAATCTAGAAAATGAACTTTTGATACAAGTTTGAAGTTGCAAAGATAAATCCGTATGTAGAACAAATACTAAGTCGCGTAAAGACATGTAGAATAAGAACTGTAAATACAAGTTTGAAGTCGCATAGATAAAACCGAAGGAAATCGCAACATAAAACAGGGTTAAGTGCAATACATGTACAGCATACAACTAAGCTGCCATGTATCATCTTTTAATTGTTGTTCTCTTCTCAATATTAGTTTTCACATAATGTTTATTTAAATATAATTTATATGGTAATGCCCTTCAAGTATCAAATGCAACACTGTTAAAAAATGATATTTTTCAATTATGGAAAATGCTGAAACTATATAAAAAGCTGCAATATTATCAATAGTAAAATATGTGACACCAGCACATGATATGTAAACTATTTGCTCAATAATTTAGTTTTAAAAGTACGCAGCGTAACTACTTTCTTTTATTCCTAAACTTAAAAACACTTAAGATAGCAATTTTGAAAATTGTTGTTATTTTTTCTTTTATCGTTAAGTCAAAAATAAACTTGCAATCGTTGTTTTGACAAAACAATTTGTTTTCAATATGTGCTCTTTGTGTAATTTTACTATACTTCAATCTTTAGAATTTTGTGAAATTACATTTTTCTTTAACTCGAAAAAACAATTTTATTGTTTCTTTTGGTTGAGAAAATTTTTAGAATACTGTCAATCACTAAATTTCCTTCTTGCAACTGTGTGGAGAAATAATCACTAATTTTCCTTCTTTCAACTGTGTGGAGAAATAATCACTAAATTTCCTTCTTGCAACTGTGTGGAGAAATAATCACTAAATTTCCTACTTTCAACTGTGTGGAGAAATAATCACTAAATTTCCTTCTTACAATTGTGTGGAGAAATAATCACTAATTTTCCTTCTTGCAACTGTGTGGAGAAGTAACGTTTTAGAAGTGGCAGGGTCAAACCCCTAGTATCCGTACAGTCACTCTAGACCTTGACAATTTGGAAAAAAGTTTTTCTACCCAAATTTTCTGTTCACAAATCGTCAGGTTAAAATTATTTTGTTCTATCTCCAATTTTAAACGTTGGGAGAAAATGATTGTTGATTTTACTAAGTTGTGATTACTTTTAAAAAATTTTTTTTTCTAAATAATTTCTTTAAATATAAATTATTTAAAGAATAAGTTATTATTTCTTAAAAAAGTAAAAGTAAAATTTTAAGTAATTTTTACTTATAGAAAAATTTAAAAACTCTCTTTCAACGTTTATAATGGAAGATAGAACAAAATAATTCTAACCTGACGAAATGACTACAACTTTGATTGGTATTTTAATCAGAATAGATTTTGTATTTTGCAACTTAAGAAAGATTAATGAGTTTTTATGAGTCTGAACCTAACGCAATTGTTCTTTACGTAAAAGTGTGTTTCGATGCTTTTTTCGATGCAAATCAAAGAATTTTTTAAATGATGATAAAGTTCAAAATGCTGTATTAATTTTTTCAGGATTCTAAGTAAGTCGTTCACTTCCTACAAAAGTATCTTTAGTTTAATTGCTCATAAAACTTTCGGTGAGTTTTTTTTAAAACTAAAACACCATTTAACAAATCCTTTTTTTTTTCTAACTTTTTGTCGAATTCAGCAATTTTTTTAAATTCCTAAGACATCCCTATTTTTTAAGAATGTGTTTCTCCTCGTAGATTTACACCTTAAAAAGCGTTGTCGTTGAGTTTCATTTTAAAGGTATGCATCTTTAGAATCACTTTTGTAAGTTACTATTAAACTTTTATGTTACAAAAGTTGAAAAGCCTCATGGTTAAGATTTTCTTTTATATTTCTATCTTAATTTTAAATTTTAGTAGCTGTTTTACTGATTTTTTCAAATAAATGATCAGTTAAAATTACTTTCTGGATGGTTCTTAGTCAATTTAGCTAAGTCATCACGTAGTTAAGAGTTATTTGATTTTTAAAATTCTAAAAAATCTGAAAATTTGAACATCATATTTCATATTGTTTATTAAAGTTTATCATATAACTGTCTCGACCCCCTCTTCCCGTAAAAAACAATTTTATACTTTTACCAAATAACTTCTCTGATTGGCTGAATGTTGGTATCTGAGCAAGTTTGAGATCGCGGAATCAATTAAAACTGCTTAAATTTTAAAGGAAGAAATCAAAAACGTAGCATATTTAGTTTTAATATTTAAAATTAAATTTTACCAAGCACTTTTTTGATGTTATAAAAGTTAATGATGACATGATGCCATAAAAGTTAGTATTGACTTGATAAGTCAATACTAACTTTTATGGCATCATGTCATCATTAACTTTTAAACAAAATAATTTGCAACTGTCGTTACATACCTATTTATCTATAAAAAAAGATGTTAAATTGTATATTGAATGATAGTCGAAATTTGCTATAAAAGTTAAGAAATGATATAGCTACTCACTTATTAAAGGTTTTCTATTGTTACAATCAATAAAAAATATAAGTTTAAGAAATAAGTTTAAAAAGTAAATTTAACAAGGTGTTCTTTGAAGAATATTTTGCAATCAAAGTTTTTTTATTATTAAATTTTTTTGAATTTATTCAGAAAATATAATGAAAATTGATTTTAAATAATTTCTTTGAGGTGTTCTCACTAAAAGTGTGTACAATTCCATTTACGGTAGTTGGCGTTCTAAGGGAAAATAGTATGTTATTAACAGTTTCCCAACAGTCAGCTGTTGAAGTCAGAAGATGAAGCTGTGGATCTATAAACTTAACTTTTATGTCTTTTACAATAAAGTTAAATATTTTCACCTTCCAATCGAAAAAATTTATCAAAATGGCGTAAAATAAAATAATTGAATTTCAATATTTTGATTTCATTTTTAAATTGCTTTTTTCGAACTTTTAAATAAAAAAGCATCCTGATAGGCTTGCAATCTTGTTTAAAGCTGATAGTATCATTAGATGTTAGCCAAAACTGATGAAAACTTTTGGTACCTGGGTTTGTTTTACCTTTCAGAGAGCGAACCTAAAAATTTCCACGAACGTCATTTGAGCTTACTTTTTTGATTTTTTTTGATTTTAATATGAAATGCTGTTCATATTACATAAAATCCATTGGTTCAAACAGTTCTAAATCTAGAAATACTTTTAAAGCATTTATTCTTGGACAAATTTGGTGTCTATGAATTGTATACTCATTGTATTTACTTTGCAATCAATTCTTTGTATGTTGACTTCATAGTTTTTGAAATCTTTTTCTTCTGCAATATTTCTTTTAAACTCCGTCATCTTGATAAAATTTGGCTACTTTTTTTAATTATTGTTTCGGATAGCATTTTTCTTTTTTGGTATATTGAATTATTAAGTTCCTTTCTTTTTTTTCAACTCTCATACTATAAGAATTTTCGATTCCATGACGTCAAAGTATTCAGTAGCATACTTTACAGACCAAAATTCTGGACTAAGTGCTAGCAAAAGTCTCAATCAATCACTAACACTGTATAGGTTTACAGGGTTTTGTTTGTATACTTTCATACTTTTTACATACGTTTTTTTTTCTTATTTTTTTTTTTCAACAGATAGTCGTAGATGTTTTGAAATCCTGTGAAAGCTTATTGTTGGTAAAATGCTGTGAAAATTTTTCGATGGTAAAGTTTTCAAAAGTGGAGTTTCACTTTTCTTTAAGTTTATTTACTTCAGATTGTTTACAAAAAAAAGTTTATTTCGTTTTAGTATTGCTTTTTTTTTTTTAACGTTTTAACTTACGTTTCATCGCAGTTTCTACATAATTGGTCCCTAACCTTAACCTTATCTCATCTTTTCTTTCTAATTTTTAAAACTATGCTTAAAAAAAAACCCATCAAAACCCACCACTAATCTAACGCTTACATTTATTTGCATTTTCTTTATGCTCGTCATGCTTATGTTTGTTTGTTGTTTTTTTTTTCAAAAATAACGCTAAAATGTTTTCATGATGAAGGCACATTGTTGCAACTTTTGTATCTCGTAACACTCCAGCCCTCCAAATTTTTTTTTTTTTGTTTTCTTGTTGCGGTAATAAATTGGGTTTCTGAAATAAACCAATTTATTACAAGCAACATTTAAAGATTTTCAAAAATTTCTTAAATCCATGTTTTTAAATTCTTATTTCAAACTTAGTCAAGTTATCAGTCAAAAACTTTATTTTCTTTTAACTCTACTTGTTGCGATTTCTCTATAAGCCCAAGTGCCTTCCTTGTGAAATCAATTTAAATACAGACTTGAAACTTATATTGTTTAATTTCAGGTCTGAATTGTGAATTAAAGAAGTTTGTTTTTACGGATTACCTTTTTTAATTTCATCAAGATAATAACAGAGACAATCATGTTAGCAAATATTCTACTTCATAAGTTTTTTAAAATGCGAGATTTTTTCGGCTGCCCTTCAATTTACTATTTAAAATTGTTTTAATTTTTTATAGAAAAACCAGATATGCAATAATATTTGCAAATTATTTTTGTTTTCTCATCAAATCAATACTAACTTTTACAGCGTCTGTACCACTAAATCTGTAAAGAACCTATAAAACTGTACCACTTCTGAAACTTTATAACGAGTTTTGACTTTTCCTTCTATTTAAATTTCCTTCTTTTTTTTATAGATAAATAGATATGTTCATATGCTAATCAAGTCAGCATTGAATTTTAAAGCATCAACAAAGAGCTGGGAAAGATTTAACTTTAAATATTAAAACTAAAAATGTTATGTTTTTTATTTCTTCCTTTACAATTAAAGCAATTTTAATTGATTCCTCGATCTGAAATTTACTCAGATATCAACATTCAGCTAATCACAGAAGTTATTTGATTAAAGTGTAAAATTATTTTTTACGGGAAGAGGGGGTCGAGACAGCAATGTGGCAAACTTTGATGAATAATCTGATGAAAGTATTTTTACTCCCAGGTTTTTTTACTGCCCTGTGTAAATATGGCGATAAGGTAAACAGTTAATGTATTTATAGTTATTTCTACTTCTTATATCTATTTTATGTTTCTTAACGTATTATAAATATAAGTAGTAGAAATAACAGTTGTTTCTACTACTTATGTTACTTATACTACTTATATACACAGTTACCGTGTAACACTTTCAACTGCGGTGCTAGTTTATTTTGAATTTTATTGTGTGGTGCAGTTTTTTACTTAACATGAAAAAATTGCAAAATGCGCGTCTTTTGATGAAAGAAAACCAATTGCAGAAAAGTTTGAAATAGGCTCCAGCGAAGCTTTGAAATTTCGAATCGAAAAAGTGATTCGAGATACGATTCGAAAACTCTCCATATTATCGAATAAAGGTTTCTAAATACACTTTCTAAAAGAACAATTAAATTTAGAAAACGTTCTTTTATAAGTTGACTTAAAAAAACGTTCAACGATTCAAAAAATATTTTTATTCGCTGTACTGTCATTACTTGTAGAGCAATTAAATTTAAAAAAAAGTTCTTTTTAAGTTTGACTTTTGATTTTTCAAACTCTTTCAATTTCTATCTTTCTATTTAAACAATGGCGGCAGTTATTAAGCCATACTTTGATGAAATGATCAACTTTATTTATGTAAAACTTGCAAAACCAATTTTTGTGTACAAAACTCTGGCACAGCATCACATCTCTGGAACCACCTGGAAAGAAAACACAAGACTTTATACACAAGCTGGAGCAGAAAGAAGAAAAAAACGTAAATTGTTGAAACCAGATGTATTGGAAAGCAATTGTTCTAAAAAATTGAAACAAAGCGTCATGTCAAATTTTCTTAACCACCCAATTTCGACTAAAAATGAGAAAAAATTTTACTAAGCTGTTTTGGAATTTATGGTTGCAGATGGACGTTCTTTTGAAACCCGCTGGTAAGGGTTTTATAAAATTGTGTTCAACTCAACAAACTCAATACCTACCACAGCTTCTCCTCTTGGAATTACATGACAACCATGTGCTGTACATGTTCTTCAACAATGCATTAAGAGTGCGTTGTTTGTTCAACAGCAACTTAAAAATATCATTAGTTTGGTACACAAGTTTTTTCAAGAATTCCTCTGTATGTCTGAAATGTTTAAAAAAACATCAACTTGAACAAGGACTTCGAAAATCCACCTCTTGGTATTGAAACCAGGTTTAACAGTACATTTAAACTTCTGAATTGGTCATGTGAAAATTGTACGGCAATTTTAATTGCACTTAAGGAATGAACTTTAAGTGGAAGATGCGTAAAAGATCCTCCTAATGTATTATCGGTGGCGATGAAAGATATTCAAAAAAAGTGGATTTTATTCTTAAAACTAATTTCGCATGCAACAACGCTACATGACACTGATACCACAGTGGCTATCAGTTTGGTTAAACCTTGCATTTATACTTTAAAAATTCAATTAGAATCATTAAATTGTGGCTTAATGAGCTGCTTCAAAAAGAAGTTGCTTTCACAATTCACATGCACCGTTTGATTTAGCGAATGTTACGCTATTTATCTCAACATACTTAGACCTAAGGTTCAAAGCCGTTATTCACACTGAAGACGAGCTTTTAAAAGTAAAAAACCATCTTATTGAAATCTCAGTTGATTTTAAACAATGCGAAACTGCTCCTTATATAAATTCTATAAATACCAACAACATTGAAAATTTACCAATAAATTTACTTGACGCTGTGTTTAATCAAGATAAGGAAAAAGAATCTGAAATATATAGACTTTCCCAACAAATTTCTGTAAAAAAACTGCATTCAAGATTGCTTTGGTAAAGAAATGGGTACCAATGTTTGTCCGCACGCCATAGTGATAATTGCCCGCTATAATACTGGGAAAAAAACAAAAAATATTTTCCTGTCTTTTCACAGGCAGCTCGATCTGTACTAGGTGTACAAGCAACAACTTATTCTTCTGAAAGAGTCAGTTGGTGGAAATATAATAAACTATTCATGTTATTATCTATGTAATCACAATGATAAAACCATGATTTGGCGCAAAAAAAAAAGACATCTCTTTCTAACTTTTTTTAATTCTATCGATGTTATCGATGTTTTTTTCTATCGAAGTTATCGATGTTTTGTTTCGTTTTTACTTTTTACTTAAGGTGGTCCGCCCCAAAATTCAAATGCGAAGTCTGCAAAATTTTACCTCAGCATAAACTATTTTGTGATGATGTTAAAAAAACTTTAAGATAACTTTAAGATAATCGAGATTCGATTCGATGAATAAATTTCTGATTCGTAGGGGCCTAGTTTAAAAGTGTTATGAGATGAAATGTCCCCTTTAGAAGCATAAACCTGACTGTTGGTCAGAGACGGCTGCACAAAGTTAAAGAAAAAGGAAACTGCCTTATTAGGGTAGTTTCTTTTATCATAACTTAAAAAGCAGAAAACTTTAAGTTGGGATGAAAACAAAATGGATGACAACACTAAGCAATTTACGACTTCATAAGTTAAATAAGTATTCTATATTTCTTGACAACTCAACTCGAATACTGCTTTGACAACACCATACCAATCCAATCATCACACATTTTACCTTTCCTCTTTAGCATTAATATATATATATATATATATATATATATATATATATATATATATATATATATATATATATATATATATATATATATATATATATATATATATATATATATATATACCAAATTTTGAATTATGTTAGGGCGTCCCAGCCGCCCCACATAATTCAAAATTTGGTCGTGGATAGCTGTTCAAGTTTTTGGTAAGGCGTTTGGGCCTAAAAACAACGGCTATTAATTTTTTTCTGCAATCTGATCACATATGAGTTAGCACAAGCGACATAAAGTTTGATACTGGGAAAAATATACATTTTTCGTAATAATATCTTATGAATGTTTTAAAAAATTTTATCTTTGTTTTGTATTGTTATTTAACTAACTTTGATTATTTTTCAGATTACTAATGATTAATATACAACATAAATGTATCATAATGGAAACTAGACATAATGATCGATATATAAAAATGATATTAGGGACCACTCCTGGTATCAGCGACAAGGAAATCAAGGGACATAAACTACCAACAAAGAAGCAAGTAATTCTTTGCCTGCTTGCAAACCTTAAGGGTTTAAACTTTAATGATGCATTATCTCTTACAATTGATAATGTCCTGAAGCATTATTTGAAGTCAAATATCCCTCCAGTAAGTGGAAGAAACAACATTGGCAAAATAATTAAAGAAGAATATAATGAATTTATGAAGTTAATGAAATACAATGAAAATCAAAGACATTTGAATAACCCAGGAATCAAGATATTTATGTCAACATTAGATGCTACCATGAAATTTTATAAGAAATCTGTTCTCCAAGATATGGAAGTTCAAAAACGACATAAAATAACAAAGGAAAAAGAATCCATCGATGCAGACATTGCTTTCATGCAAAGCATGATAACTGATAGGAAAGCATCTTATTCAAGAATTGACAAAGCCCATTCAAAAGTTGTTGAGAAAAGCCAGAAAAGAACCTATGATAAAGCTTTTCCGAAAAGAGACCATTTGATAATGTTCAAAGAAACTGATGAGTTTGAGTTAACCAGTAGTTCTTGTGATGAATCGGTTGGGGGGACTGCTGGACCCAGCTCGGCCTGCTCTGAAATTGAACAGCGTCACAAAAGGCAAATTAAATCTGGTGAACACATATTTGTCCCACATGATATTCTCAAGAATTCAAATGTTATTGCCTGGAGTGTGAGGAATAACATTAGTAATACTAAGATGAATTCATTCGTACATTTGATAATATCTGTCTGCGGGGGAGATGTTTCAAAAATAAATCTAAGTTCCAGCTCAGCCCATCAATATCGAACGTCAGTAATGCCCCATATTAGCCAACAAATAAAAGATAAATGGAATCCATCTCCAAAAATGGTGGTACATTGGGACGGAAAACTAATGGCTTCCCTGGACTACAAAGACACCAATGATCGTCTACCTGTTTTAGTATCGGGAGTAAATGGAACTAAACTTCTTGGTGTGCCAGCCCTTCCAAGTTCAACAACAAAAGCTGATCTGAAACATGGTAACGTAGTTTCTGTTGCAACAAAAAATC
Source organism: Hydra viridissima (assembly GCF_058129835.1). Lineage (NCBI taxonomy): Eukaryota > Metazoa > Cnidaria > Hydrozoa > Anthoathecata > Hydridae > Hydra > Hydra viridissima. The sequence continues at coordinate 6,691,382 of NW_028324311.1, read as the reverse complement.
TGCTTGTAGATTGGAAATGCGACAAAAACATCATAGGCATGGTCTTCGACAAAACATCCTTAACTACAGGTTAGGCTTTATCATAGTAATTATTTATTAAATTTTGTGAAATGTTAATAACTTATTAAATTTCAAATCAACAAATCATTTTTGCACAAACTCTAGGATTACAAGTACTGTGGAGTAAGGCGGGTCATACTTTTTTTTTTTTTTGGCTATAGCATAAAAAGTTGTTCTATTGGTCCAAAACCAAGGGACCATAAGATTTTTTAAATTTTAACCTCAGTAAGTACTTGCAACTTGTAGTTGAAAATTAGGAAATAATGTGAAAACGAATATCAATTTTATAAAGGCATATTCTTATTAGTGTTCACTACGTTTAGTTTATATTACATTCGCTGGTACATGAAATGAGATTAGATAAGTCTAAGTAACCGTAAATTAATCATACATTACCTTAACTCAACCAAAAGTAATCCTAGGATATCGTAAATTTACCCTCATCAAACCCTGTATTACGGTAATATATGTGTTTAACATGTTCTGTTTTATATTTTAGATTGTTTAAAAAAAGTGATAATTTATTCTTGCTACAACAGGGTTTATTACAATCAATTGTTTATAATTAATCTTTTCTAATTGTTATCTGATATTGTTTGGACAAGTTGGTTTCCATTGTATTGAGTATTAATAAATGGCGTCCGTCAGCACAAGACTTTGGACTAAACACTCAGTCCTGGGCCAGCCTGCAGTTATAAAAAAAAACAAATTCCTACATCTAGTGATGTTTACAGACTGTATGACTACTGCTTAAAGTACAATAAATATGATTGTATGCAGAAGAGAGTGACAGCTGTAGCACATGAAGTTGTAAGTATCTACAACACTGCGAGTATCCCAGTAATTGACACAAAGAGTGTAGTCAATCGTATAAAGAAATTGATTGATAAAGTTAAGGGTCTTGCTAAATATCCCAGTTCTAAGAAGACATCCATCAACTACCAAGACTGTTTGAAATCATTACAAACTGTATTTGATATATGTACTTGTAAATGTGTTGACAGTGGTATACAAGAGAATTCGCAATGTATTTGTCCACTGTCGCATAAAATACCTCCAACAGAATGGTCTTTCTGGTTGGACCAAAAAACTGAAAGGAAAATGTATATAGGTGCTATAGATATAAAAGCTAAAGGTAACTTGCAGAAGAAAGAAATGAGAGCAGTCAAACGTTTAAAATTTGAGCGCAACCAGAAAATAAAATGAGACAAAAATAAATTATACCTACAACAACATGAGTGATGATGCTGATAATGATGGTGGTGAGGACGTAGAACTTCAACTAAACATGGGTGATGAAGTTCTTGATTGTGAAATTTCCAGTGGTGAATCTGATGAAACCTAGAAACATGAAACAATATCCGGAGTTGTGCAAAGCTTTGGACAGATGCAAGATTAGTAACAGAGAAGCTTGTCTTGTAGTGAATGCAGTGCTAAAGATATGAAACTATTGTCGGCAGAAACTGCAATAGATCCTGAAAAACTTAGACGTCAGAGAGGTCTTTGGCGGCAGAAACAAGTTTCTAAGCATGCTGCCGAGATGCAAGAATTAATTTGTATTGGATTTGATGGGAAGAAAGACTTAACTTTTGTTGAGAAGTCTGGTATACGTAGAAGCATAAAGGAAGAACATTATGTTATTGTATCATTTCCAAACAATAACTACATTGATCATGTAATGCCAGAAACAGGTAAAGCAGCTGACGTTGCAAATGAGATATTATCGATAATTGCAAATACAAATTCAGCAAGTACGCTACAAGCAGTTGTTTGTGACGGTACAGTAACCAAAACAGGCAAACGAAATGGTGTGATTCGAAAATTAGAGAAAGGCGTTGCAAGACCACTGCAATGGCTTGTTTGCCTGTTGCATACTAATGAACTACCATTTCAGAAATACATTTCTGCTATTGATGGAGGATGTACAAGAGGTCCTAGTAGTTCCAGTGGTGTAATTATGAGTGCGCTAGACTTTGATCCCAAGGATTTACCAATTTCAAAGTTTAAAGCTATGTTAGGAAAAGTGGTTGAGATTAATGATGAGGTTAAGAACAGTCTAAGTACAGATCAAAAATATCTTCTTAGAGCATGCTTAGCAGTACAGCAAGGTTATACAAATAGTGATGAAATTAGGTCTTTACAGAACGCAATGCCAGGAAATTTAAACCATGGTAGGTGGCTGACAAAACCCAACAGAATTTTGAGATTGTATATGTCAAAAGAAGTCTGTTCCCCATCACTATACAAATTTGTACGCTTTATAGTAAATGTTTACGCTCCTTCATGGTTCAATATCAAGAGTCATCCTTCTTGCGCTGATGGTGCAAAGAACTTTTTTTACTTGCTGAAGCAGTGTCATGAGCTTGGAGCAGAAGATTGGAAAATATTAGAGCCTGTGTTGCAGAACAACAACTACTTTGCCCACTCCGAAAACATTCTTCTTTCTGGTGTTTGTGACAATGATGATTCTGTGCGACATTTCTGTTGTGAAAAAATAATTAAATTGAGAAGTACTTTGTGTAGTTCTTCTGTGCGTGTTTTTGATAAGTCAAGTATCAAGTTAAACGCCAATGCTTTGACTTACGTTGATATGATTGACTGGACTACAGCTAACCTCACACCACCACCGTTGCTAGCAGCTATTGAGAATGAAAAACTTCAACACTGTCAGTTTGATTTCATTTTTGGTATATCCTGTCACTCTCAGGCAGTTGAGCGTGCTATCCAAGATATCTCTGCAGCAAGCTCAACCGTTTTTGAGCATGAATCGCGACATGGAATGAGTTTACAGTGTACTGCATCAAGAACAGAACTACCTAGTGTTAGCTGTAAATCAGACTTTTTGTAAATTACGTTTGATTATATTGTTTCATTGAACTAATAATATCTAGAACTTCACCATTTAAGTGAATTTTATGTTTCGACGTCGATAACACCCCCTTATCGTTGACAGGGCCGAAATTAAGGAGGTGCATCTTTTTTTTTACTTTTTTTATAGTAAGCAAAAAATGCTCATACACCCCCAAAAAAATACTTTTTTGCGCTAGCCATGGTTATGGCCTTTGTATCATATTAAGTGCTTGATTAATTTCTTATATTTTTAGCTATAAGCCTTTAAAGGCTAAATCTTTGCGGTAAAGATGCAAGTACAAGACACCTGTTGTTTTAAATGTTTTTGGCCTTTTTACAATAACTAGCACCTAGAGCAACTTTTTAGACCATAGCCAGGTTAGCAACTCTAAAATAAAAAAGTATGACCCGCCCTACTGTGGAGGTTTTAGTAATGGACTAATTGTAAGGCTATTAGGTATAGTTTTATTAAAGAATTAATTAATTCACTCTTTACATCACAGGACAGCATACTGCAGCATGTGTCTGCCTGCAGAAAGAACTAGAGCAAACTTTTACTATCCTGAACTTCCTGGAGCAACTGAAAAGAAACAAGAAAGCTTAACAAATTGCTTCCGTCAATTCCTAGCATTAGATTTCACTCGAGGGGATTACCAAGAACTTATTGAACTAAGCCTGTTATTAGTTACAAAAGGATCCGAACCTCAGAAGTTTAGCATAAAGCACCCTGGAGCTTTGCACAAAGCAAGATGAAAGGCAAAACTTCTGTACACTTTGAAAATAGTATTATTGTCTGGAAAGATAATTGAGCAGTTTCCCAATTCAGAAGTTGCAACCAAAAATCAAATCAAGAAATTAGAACGTTTCTGTGTGTTTGCTGTAAGTGTCTACGTGCAATAGTGGGATTAAATGCCCACTTTCAGCTGATGCCCCAGTCAACGATTTGATTTTAGTCAAGAAACTGAAACAGTTTGCATACCATGATTCTATAATTGCTGGCAAGGGAATAAAAGCTGTTAGCAGACATAGTTGGTATATGAATGAAGAGCTTGTTCCATTGGCTCTTTTCTCACAAATGGTATCTGACAAAGACAAAGAGAGTATGAGGCTCCGGCTCCTCCAATTTGAAAGTGCTGGAAGTACTTCAGATCGTGTTGGAGCATCCTTCGGAAAGCCTAACCTTAAACCAATTTCAGAGGAGATTAAGTCACTGAGTGAATTGATTGGCCCTGGATCAATGAGGTTTTTCCATATTGTGAATGCTCCCTATGAGTTTCTTCAAACACCAGCTAATGAATCGACAAAACTGGACAACTTTCTTAAACTGAAGACAACTGTTCAAAGTCTTCAAGTAGTCAACGAAGCTGCTGAAAGAGGAGTAAAGCTATGTCATGATTTCTTGGGTGTAACAATGGACGAAGAAAGATTTCAAGATGTACTCCAAGTAGTTGAAAGTTCGCGAAAAAAAGTTCCAGATCAGCGGAAACTACCATCTTGTTCTCAAGAGAAGTCGCAGTTCCTAGCACTGGATGATGATTGATGATTAAATAGATAAATGAGGTTTCGATTTTTATAATAAACAATGAACATTGTACACGATATTACATCATTCAATGGAAAATATTGCATTTTTCATCCTTTAATTTGTATTTCAGTCTAAAAAGATGAAAATTCAATAATATAACGTAATCTTCAATTTGATTGTGCTGGCTCAAATTTTTGAAAATCATAAAAACACATATATTTCCGGTGTATATATGATGAAACACAGTTGCAAAGTATTGAACAGCAACTTTGCAAAAAGTTAGGGCGGCTGGGACGCCCTAATATATATATATATATGTGTATATATATATATATATATGTGTATATATATATATGTGTGTGTATATATATATATATATATATATATATATATATATATATACAAGTGAAAAGTTTAATAATTGGATATATACCTCAATTTTCAAATTATTTGCATTCATAAAATGTTTCACACTTATCAACAACTCGACTTTGAAAAGTAAAGCAAAAGTTATTGGTACTTTATACGTGTTTAATATTTCCTTAGATTTTATTGTAATACGCGGTCAATCTTGCGAAAGTCTTCTCGAAGTTATTACCAGGAACAAATCATTTTACGAAGGTTAACATGCAGATGCCAATTTGTTATCGATGCTAGTGTTATGAAGTGGGCTGCTTCTAATGTTAATATTACTTCCAAAATACGAGTTTATCTTTAAAGAATACATTTTAGAAACTTTTCTATTTCTTAGAATATAAATCAATGCATTTATTCCGGAATTAGTTTCTCTGACAACGATGCACCACATAAAAATCCGATGAGCAGGAGGAATCACAAAAATATCATTCTTTGAGAAGCTGAATGACATATAATATTGCATACCTAGGCAAGGAGTGTAAAACAACACGTGTGCAAGGGAGATCATGACAACTGTTTTCGTGATGTAGCTTTCGACTTTTATGTTTTTTTCAATTTGGTGTGTACTTTTTCTTAATTTTCTTATAGTTCCAACTAACATTGATGTATTCGCAACAACTATCAAAGAAAGAGAAGCCAGCGTTATGCTAGCAGTCCCTATATAGAGTAAGAATTGCTGGTACAAATTTGAAGAGGCATGTAACACTCCATAAGATGCAGCAGTACCGAGAGAGAAAACCACAGCAAATATAAAGTATGTAACCAAGTAGGAATATCTTTAGTGATAACTCCACAAAGCATGTTATTGTACATGACAGTAAAAAATCGCTCGCCAGATATCATGACGAAAATAGAGCTGGTTAAACCTAAGAAACAAACGCGAACAAAAGATATGATCGATATTTCTAAACAACCGAACTTATCAATTTGTTTTAGAAGGACGGCTTGAGACAATGGAACTACCAAGGCATTCAATATATCAACAACTGATAGAGCCAACACAAGCTTCTCGTTACGCGTATACTTTTTGTTTCTTATCGTGGTACGTAATCCAAAAACTAAGGCAGAGTTGGACACAAGTGTAAAAACAGCATTGACAGCATAACTTGCTATTATAAGACTGCTATTTAGATACTTTGCAGTGTCTCTGTATTGATATCGACAAACTGTATCATTAAAATTAATCATGGTTCTATAATAAGTTAATGAGTTAACTATTATAACTATTATACTTGATATAACTATAATTATACAAGGATCATATTAAATGATAATGAATTAAAGTTAAACTTTTCAAGTCGTGAAATATCTGCAATATGCCCTTAATTGAATCTAGAATATTTGTAGCCACACGTTATGCGCTTATTTATTATATATAAAATACTTATCACATGTTTTAACAAAACAATTTTTTTTTTAAAAAAGGTTTAATTACATTAATTCATTTGTTTAAAGGTTCGTTAAATTGATAAGTTATATAGTAACAAAGGATAATATATAATAAAATTAATATATAATAAAGGATAGTTAAATTAATTCGTTAAGTAAAGAGAAAAAATGAAACGAAAAAAAAGAAATTTTTATAGATATTTTATTACCATGAATTTAAAAATTTCAAAATCAATCATAAAATATTTAGCGATTTTTATTGGATTTTATTTATTTGTATTGAAAAACATGCAACTGCTGCTTTGAAAAATAAATATAAAACAGAGGATTTCAAAAATGTAAGGTCACTAAGATTTCTTAGCGATTACTTGAATTATTTCAATGATTTTCAAAAAAAAATAAAAAAAAGAGATTTTTTTACATTTTTGTTTGGAATACATTGTATAACCAAAATAAATTTTTTTTTTTTTAAAGTATTGCTTTTGGTACCAAAATCAATTAAAAAAGAGAATCAGGTCAAAAAACTATAATGAAAAAAATGTGACAAAAATATTAGGCCGGGCTTTAATTCAGTATTTTGCATGGTCACCATGTACTTTTACGCAGACTCGAATACCTTTTTGCATAGATACAATCAGATGCATACACAATTCCTTTGGAATTTCGTTCTGAACTTTTTCCAATTCAAGTTTCAATTGCCCAAAGCTTTCCACATTTTCTCTTGATAATTTCTTATCCATCCTTCAATAAATATTTTAGATGGGGTTCAGGTCTGATGATCATGCCTGCCAGAGTAGAGAATTAACATGTTGTCTTTGAAACCACTTTTTCATCGAGTTGCTAGTATGTGCCGTTTCACCGTTCTGTTGGAAAATCCAATTTTTAAACCTTCCAAAAAATGATCTAGTAGTAGGTTAAAGGTTATTTTTCAAACTCTTTTTGTAATTATACTGGTAAATTCTCCCTATATAAACATTTTGAAATTCTATTCCCTTATGAGAAATACATCCCAATATTATACAATCCAATGTTTTTATATATACAATCCAATATATACAATCTATGCAATAATATATGCAATCCAATGTTTTTAAGTAAATGTGTTGACAGTTTAGCTAAACCACTTTGTAGTGAAACATTGCCTACAAGCTGGCTAAAAGTAAATATTACACCAATTTTTAAAAACGGGGATAGGCTTCAAGAAGGTAACTACCGTCCAATTTCACTGAATTTAATCAAAAAATTGTGTGACAAACCTTCTTGAAACATTAGATATAATAACAGAATCGATAAATTGTGGTAAATGTGTTCATGTTGCCTTTTTGGACTTTTCAAAGGCATTCGATTCAGTTCCGCATTCTTGGCTGCTCTTAAAACTGAAATCATTTGGTATTGTTGAAAGATTGTTGCAATGGTGTGAAGCTTTCTTATCAAATCGAAAACAGAGAGTTGTTTTGGGACTATTTTAATCAGAATGGGAAACAGTTCGTAGTGGGGTACCACAAGGATCGGTTTTAGGACCCTTGTTTTTTATAATTTATATAAACGATATAACACAAAAATTGAACAATAAAGCAAGGCTATATGCTGATGGTTTAAAAATAACTGCAGTTATAGAAAAAAATAAAATAAACCACTCTCTACAGTATGATTTCGATATCTTATTTACCTGAAAAATAAAATAAACCAATCTCTACAGTATGATCTTAATATCTTATTTACCTGAAAATGGCTAATCAGTTTTAAGAAAGATAAATGTAAAATCATGCATTTTGGTCGTGATAATCCGAAAAAAGCGTATAGTTTAAAATACGACACTACAGAATCAGATACAACACAATATGAACTAGTAATAACGAAATTGGAAAGAGACCTAGGTGTTTATGTTTCAGACAATTTAAAATGGGAAAACTATGTTGAAAAAATGGTAAGTAAGGCGAATCAAAAATTGGGTATGCTAAAACACGCAATTCTCTATCCAGATGAAACATCAATGAAATTGTTATATAAGTCACTCGTTCGGCCGCACTTGGAATATGCTTTTCAAGTATGGAATCCATATTTTGTTTGCGACATAGACTTAATCGAAAGGGTTCAGCGAAAAGCTACAAAACTTGGCAACAAAAAAAAAAAGGGAGACAGTTACGAGCAAAGGTAAAATAAAATGGATTTACAAAATCTATCGAATAGAAGAGAAAACGGTGATCTTATCCAAATGTATAAATTCCTAAACAAACATGATACTATCAATTGGCATCGTGAACTAGAAGTATTGGTTAGGCTAACCAGAGGGCACAAACAAAGGTTGAGAAGGCAGTATGTTCCAAACTTCTTTCCGAGGCATTATTTCTTCACGAATCGTATTGTTGAAAATTGGAATCGTTTGGAAAGTGATGTTGTCAATTCCATTTCAGTGTTTCCAAACAAATTTTAAAAACAAACTTCATATCTAACATCTAGTTAGATTCTTTCTTGAGACTCTCAAGAACACAGCTTCAATTATTATTTTATTATTATTATACCTAAAGAGTCACCACCTTCTTTTACTCTTGGTACACAAAATCTTTCCTTACATTCCATTGAAGCTAAATCTTTTAACATTAAATCTCCTTTTTTACCAAGATACCTTCTAACTGTGCCGTAACTAATACTAACGTAACCAGCTTTATCACTAAACTCAGCTGACAGTTTCCGGTAGCTCATTTTAGGATCTACCCATGCCCTGGTGTAAGGAAAGACTTCACTGGTTAGTAGAAGGTTGGTCATGAGCTTAATAACAAACTGCTTTTCATATGAGCAGGAAAAGTAAATAAATTTTTCTTTATAAAAAACATTTTTTTGCTTTTTAATATCACAATATTATGTGACATTTAAAGTCTATCGTTTTTTTTCGTTTTGTATTTTTATTTTTGGAACTTCCACCTGAAACTAATGAAGAAGAGAATTTAGCATTTCTGCACCCACAAGATATATAGACTGTTAACCTTTTTTAATAAACAGGTTTTTATTCAAAGCTACTTTGAACCTTTGAAACGCTTAGAACCATTTTATAATAGATCATTCCTTATCTACGCATTAAAATTTAAATTTCATGAGAGAGTTAAAGGAAAAATAAATCTGAGAAATCGTGAAAAATCTTAAAACTTTAATCGTGAAAAATCTTACAATAAACATTTTGTTTAAGGTTTATTTATCTTTTAAAAGTGAGTTTCTTTATCACCAACGTATGGAGGTTTCTGTCACAAATCGCAAACATGTTATTGCAACGTATAAACGTGTGATCGCGAACATAAACATTTTAATGAATCAATTCTTAACTTAACCAAAACCTGAATAGTTATAACAAACATGGCGTCACTCATCGGGAAGTACAATAATAGAGTTCTCTTTTAAGAGCCTCTACATTTCTACCATACATAAATACTAATTGTTTTTTTATTTATACATCTATTCTTGTAATTATATTTCTGTGTCAAATAAAAACTTTCCTGTAATACAAAGTTTTTATTTTCAAACACTAACAGATTACACAGCTGATCAACTTTTACTGATTTTTCTTGATACTTTACCAATTATTTGAATACCTTCACTTTTTCTATTGGATTCTGAAATCAAGATTTTTTCGGTTTTATCATTCGCATCACAAGCCGATATTCAATTAATAATCAGTTACGATTTGGCAATATTCTTACAAAGGGAGACGCCCTAACTTCCTAATTTTGTTTAACTTTTTATGAAAGTGATATGAAAGACACTACGTTGAAGATAGGAAATCCCGATCATTTTTTATTGAAAATAAATTATACTTTTAGGAATCAAGTTAAGTATTACGAAAGCACAGGCGATAACTTTGAAATATCCTAATATTTTTATTCTTTATTGAAAATTTTTTTTTGATTTTACAGTAAATTATTTCTAATAAATTATAAAAAAAGTAGCTGTAACATTATTTACTTTTTGTATTTTTTCAGTAAATGTTAAATGTAAACTGCAGAAACATATTACATAATCAAAAAATAAAAAAACAGCACACTGAAAAAATTATAGCTGCAAAACTTATTTAAAGCTGTAAAACTCATTCTTTATGTAGCCCTGGGTTCACGTGAAGAATAAGTTTCCACTCTGGAAACTGTGCATTTACGCAATCATCAAGAATAATAAGTTAAAAATTAATTAGAAAACTGTACTAAAAAAACTGTAAAACTGTAAAAAAATACTGTTGAATAACAAAAACTCAATTTAAATCAGAGATATGAATTATATATATATATATATATATATATATATATATATATATATATATATAAAGGCCCAGGTTTGTATGTGTATATGTATGTAGGTGTGTTTTACAAATCCACAGTATTGATCCGATCCTAACCAAATTTTGTTTTGACCTCTCATTTTACTAGGGAAGGGTCTAGACTACTTTTCGTCCTAGAATTTTGACCTAAGGGTAACTTATTTACTAGGGTAACCCTGATTTACTACATAGAGTACTCCAAGGAGGCAGAATTTCACCAAGAGTTTTTACCAAAAGTTGTTCACCGCGATCGGTTTGTATAATAAATTTTTCGCGGTATGGTACTCACACTCTAAGATGCCCTAATTTTACCCTGATTCTGCCCTGATTTACTGCACAGGTTAGATTAGGGCTGCTAGCTCGAACATGTTCAAGTTCGAACGTTCGAACTTTACGCCAAAATTTTAATGTTCAGGTTCGAACTTTTTTCGCTTAAAAGTTCGAACTTTCAGAAGAAATGCCTAAAAAATTAAAACAGTTAAAAATAAAACATGGCTACTTTCAAAGACGTTAGCACATCCAGAAGATCTGAGGTTTGGGATTATTTTGAATTTTCCCAAGAACTACAACAAGCTAAATGTAAAATTTGTAAAGTTTTATTAAAAACTCCTGGCTCAACAACAAGCACTATTACAAGACACTTACAAACGAAACATAAAATTGACATTATTAAATGTAATACCTTGGCCTCTGAGGCTTTCGAAATTAGTCATGTTCCTAAAATACCAAGAATTGAAAACTTTTTTAGTTCTGGGATTAAAACTTTACCTGAAATCTTGAGCAGATTGACTGCTATTGATGGAATAAGTTTTACAACCATTGCTAATAGTCAAGTTTTGCGATCAGCATTTCGTGCTCTAGGATATAATTTGCCCAAAAGTCATCAAACTGTTCGTGATTTGGTGATGAAATACTTTGAAACAATCAAGAAACAAGTAATTGCTTCATTACAAAAAGTCATTTTAACTAATGGAAAATTTAGCCTAACATTTGACGAGTACACATCAGTTAAAAACAGGAGATACATGAATTTGAATATTCATTATAACGGAGGATTTCAATCTCTTGGAATGTTAAGGGTGCATGGCACAATGCCAGCATCGAAAGCCATTGAACTAATTAATAAAAAACTTAATTCATTTGGTTTAAACTTAGACAAAGATATTCTTGCCTTTGTTACAGATGGAGCCAGTTTGATGAAAAAAATTGGCTATGACACTAAACCAGAACATCAAATATGTTACAATCATGCTATCCATTATGCGTAATTGATGTGCTTTTTAAAAAAAAAAAGTGCTGCACTACCAAACGATAATTTTGACAATGAACCTGTTGATACCATTGAAGTTGGTGATACCATTGAAGTTGGTAATAACAATGAAGTTAGTGAAACCATTGAAGTTGGTGATACTATTGAAGTTGGTGATACTATTGAAGTTAATGATTCAATTGAAGATGTTAATGAAGATTATGGTGGTGAAAGTGAGGAAGAAGATGAAAATTCGATTGATTATGTTGAAACAATTCAAATATCTACTGAAAATTTGGTGCCCTCATTGAAAACTGAATTTCAAGAGCCGGTGGCCAAAATTCGAATATTGGTACAAATGTTTCGTAGATCACCTGTAAAAAATGATGATGATCTTCAGCCAAATATTGTTAAAGCATTTGGAAAAGAGAAAGCTTTGATTTGTGACTCCAGGACAAGGTGGAGCAGCACAATTGCTATGTTAGAACGGTTTTTGGAAGTCCAAAAAGAAATAAAAATAGCTTTAATTAGCAAAAACACCGATTTTCCTCTTTCTAAGAATGAACTTGATAAAGTTAATAACCTTTGTGTTGCCCTAAAGCCGCTCAAACTAGCTATTGAAGCACTTTCCAAACGTGATGCAGATTTATTGTCTTCTGAAATTATAATTCAATTCATCCGGAAAAAATTGGATGAAGCCAACACGCCAATTAGTCAACTTGTAAAACAGCAATTTGAAAAAAGAATTCTTGAAAAGAGAAACATAAAGTTAATACATCTAATGAAATATTTATCAAACCTAGATGTTTTGAATCAAGATGATCAGTTTGGGAATAAAATAAAAAGAAACTCTATAGCAAATTTTGCTACCAATCTTTTTCAAAGATTATTCCAGTCTAGCGAGGAAGAATCTGATGTTGATGGAGAAGTCAATAACAATGATATAACTGATGATATGAAAAATGCTGACATGAAATTGACTTTAGCTCAAGAACTTAAATGTTTCATTAAAACATCTGATTTTCAAATGACAGTAGACAAAGGTGAACTTGGATCTAACCTCATTAAAAAGGAAATGGCTCTTTTTGAAGCCAGCAAATCAAGACCCAAAAATTTAGAAATGCTTTTTAATGCTCTTAAAACTATTCCTCCGACATCTGTGGAGGCTGAAAGGGCTTTCTCTAGCCTAGGATTATTTGCTACAAAAATAAGGAGCTCATTACGGGATGATACATTAGATGCATTAACATTTTTAAAACAAACACTTAAAAATACTGAGTGATGTTGTTTATTCTAAAATAGACAATTTTTTCAAGTTAAATGTAGTGAAAATGAGAAGCGGGTCTCAATAATAAACAGTTTTGTTTTTATAAATAAACAGTTTTATGAATAGATAAATAAACGGTTTTGTTTTTAACTTGTACTCTTTTATTTTGCATGTTTTAGTACATTAAAAAAAGTTCGAAAATGTTCGAACTTTTTTCCCAAATAGTTCGAACATGTTCAAGTTCGAACTTCTTAAAAAAAGTTCGAATTGGCAGCCCTAGGTTAGATTAAGGAGACAAAATTTTACAAACTATTTTGACCAAAAGTTGTTCCCTGTCGTGGGTTTTTATAACAAAACTTTAAAACTTTACAATATTAATCAGAAATGCATTTGTAGCAATGTAGTCATGTTTTTGGGAACAAGACCATGACTTTTCACAGCAACTTCTCACGCTGGGAAACGGTCTTGCTACAGCTCATCATGAAACTGAAATGGTTCAGCTGCCACCTGATTCCTGCACTGTTGTCAAATCTTCAGTTGAACAAAGAATTAGAATGTTAACAAAGTCAATCTTCATATGTAAAGTTTTTTGCCGGAGAACACAAAAAGTTACAAATCTGTTGATTCAGTCTTAGACACCAATCAAGTTTTATACTATCTCAGTGATATGCCTGAAGGTTCCAAAGAGCTGAGATAAAAGAATATCTCAGCTCTTTGGAACCTTCAGGCATATCACCTCACAATCATGAGCCCCTATCATGCTTTTGAGGAATCTAGATCCACTCAAGTTGTGCAAAGGGACCAGGCTGTGTGTCAAGAATTTTCTGCCAAACCTGATTAAAGAAACTATCCTTTCTGGGAATGCAAAAGGAGAAGATGTTTCTATACCCAGGATTTCTCTAATTCCAAGTAAACTTCCGTTTGAATTAAAACGGCTTCAGTTCCCATTTTGTTTGGCCTTTGCTATATCCATCAACAAATCTCAAGGCCGGTCTTTAAAAGTAGCAGGAGTACACTTGGAGGAACCTTGCTTTGCTCACGGACAACTCTATGTAGCTTACTTTAGGTTTGAATTACCAAATGATTAGTTCATCTTGACTCTAGAGAGAAAAACCAAAAATGTTGTTTACAAAAAAGCAAAGATTCACATATATAATTACAAATATACATTATTATTACAAAAATATTCTTAAATTCATAATGATTCGAAAGAAATACAACCAAGGTTTTGACTCAACAACATGAAATAGATGAAGTTCAATTAAATAATTGAGAACGTATTGGCATTTTAATACACCAAGAAAATAAAAAACAAATTGAATTTTTTCTAGTTGTTGGTTTATAAGATTAGAATGAGTTTGTTATTATCGCAGAGTGAGTCAGAAAGGTGAAAAAACGGCAAAAAATTAAATGAGCATCAAGTATAAATATATATTAGATGCTCATATAATTTTTAATGAATTTATTTGTTTTATGTTGTGTTTGAAGAAAAGGGAAAAAAGAGGCATGGGTTGAAGAGTTGTGTGGAAAGGTTAATGGAAGTTGGGAACGAGATTGATGGGGATTACTTGGTTAGGAAAGGGCGAGGCTTGGAGATTGTTTGGTTAGGAATGGGTTAGGTTTATTCGTTAACGGGCTTAGGTTCTGTTTGCCGTCCTCAGTATATTCTCGTATATAATAAAACTCAATAAATGCTCTGTTAATGTGTAATGGTTAGCACTCTCTTACTCCTAACGTTTATATTCCCTAACGCTTCTTGCAGTGTTCAATATCGTTTATATCAATTACTCCTCTTTTTTTATCTTCTTTTTTTATTACAAATATCTTTTCTTTTGGTTATTCTCCTTTAATCAATATTAAAATCTTCTTCTCTTCTTTTATTCAACTGCTTATTGAGCTGCTTATAAAAAGTGCTTGTTTATTAAAGTATTTTTCATTCAAAAAAAATTCTCTCTCTTTAAAATTTTCTTAATAACTTTCTTAAAACTCTAATTTACTTCTCTTTAAAACTACGTCTTCCTCCTTCTTTTAAAATTCTTCTTCTAACCGTCAGGCTTCTTTTTTTTTTTTTTTTTGAGCTTTTATAGTTTTTGTTTGTTTTCCAGTTGCGATACCTTTTCATTTATTTATATGGCAGGATGATGAGTCTTCGTGTATACGTCTTTTCTCAATTGTTTTTCAATTTTCTTTTTCCGTTTTATCATCTACTTACGTGATAGATAGATTTATATTGTGAGGGCGGCGGTTTTTATTAATTTTATATTTTATTATGTTAAATGTGACTGTGGTGGTTGGTTCTATGTAAATGTAATGGTCGCGCAAATATAGAGAGTGATAGAATGTGAGGTAGAACTGTCAGTGTGTAACGCAGATGTGGTAAAAGCGCGATAGGAGCATCAAACTTTTTAATAACAATTTTTTTTTAACGCATAAAGCAATAATAAAAATATTAATAATAATAGTGTTGCTTACTCAAAATGCAAACAAAAATAAAAATGCTTACGACTGCTTTTTCTTCTCTTACTTATTTTTCTTAATCAATATTCTCAATTATTTCTCATCAATATATATATTCTCTTAATATTAACTCATACAAATAACAATACATTAATACTTATAATAACGCAAATTGAAAGTTAATCATATTTCCTTACCAAATCCTTCTCATAAGTTCATCTTTAAATTGTTCATAAATTCTTTTCATTAAATTCTCTTTAAATCTTCAAAAATCATTTTCTCATAAAAAATCTCTTAAAATCTCTTAAAAACTTTTTCTTTCTCTTTTAAAATCCTTTTTTATAATCTTTCTTAACTCTTTCTTAATACATCTTCAAAAACTCTCTTTAAAACACTTCATCAAAATTTTCCCGAAAAGATCTCTCCAAAGAGAGGCCTCAAGAAAATC
Source organism: Hydra viridissima (assembly GCF_058129835.1). Classification (NCBI taxonomy): domain Eukaryota; kingdom Metazoa; phylum Cnidaria; class Hydrozoa; order Anthoathecata; family Hydridae; genus Hydra; species Hydra viridissima. The sequence continues at coordinate 6,675,420 of NW_028324311.1, read as the reverse complement.
TACTAAAATCTCCCAAAAAAAATCTCCCAATAAAATCTCAAAAAAATCTAAAATTAAATCTCAAAAAAATCTAAAAGATTTTCTCAACCGTTCCTTTTCTATCTGTCCGCAGGTGTTATTTTGAATTCTCGTCCAGACAATAGATTTCTTTTTCTTCAAGTTCGTTCAGTACTTTAGTTTCAACTACTGAGTCATGGTATTCTTTAAAACAAGTTTTACTAGTTTTCTTATTATTAGTCTTTATATCAAAGTGGCTACAGAACTTTCTAGAACTTTACTAATTAAAATCATATCAGTGTGTTTCAAGTCGTGTTTGCAAAACAGTTTTAAATATTTATGGTGTGACTTATTCATTTTTCATGTTATTAGACATGTGTGTCCCCCTGGTGCTTTTTGGTTGACTCACTCTTTTCCTCGTTCGAATGTAGCGTGTTTGAGTCGGGTAAAACTTAAAGATAATGTTTACAATTTTCTTCATCTTCCCTCCTCACAATATGAAGAGTGGACGAGTCATCTTGTGTGCGTCTTTTCCGATCATTGTTTTTAATCTAATTCTCCCTCCTCACATTATATATCAAAACTAGAGTTTTTGGAAATTTAAATTTTTTATTCAAAATAAACTTTACCCATACGCGTCTTACTTGCGCGTACGTGTGTTAGTGTCATTTAAGCGCGCACATAATGATTTGAATAAAAAACTTGGATTCCTCTATCTAAAGTACCGTATAATAGAATACTGCGTATTTTTTAAATAAATTATGTGTATGTCTAAAGCGCGTACTACACACACGCCTTAGACATACGCATAATAAAAACAGCTTTATGTTCTTATTACATCATTAACAAAGACAAAACTTCAGGTAGAAGTGGTTTTCAATTTTCAGATTTAAGTTTTTTGAAACTAATGTTGGATATTACAGGATCACTTCTGATCAAGAGGTATTGCTACTGGTTCATCGTAATGCTCTTTTTAGATATCTACGATGTATGGTTCGATAAAGCTTTGCAAATTTCCTTATTCAGAGCCTCTTGTCAATCCATATAGAGTTTTGGCATTCAGCAAAAGTTATCATCCTTAGCAGAGCGTGATTAAGTTGATAATCTGAGTGATTACTCTCTAGAGGAGTTGAAGAAGATGTTTCTGTCACAACTACATCCTCAGTATAGCATTTCTGTCTTTCATTCTTAACTTCATGAAGTGAAGAATTAATATCTGCATTCTGTATAACGGATGAAAGTCTGATATTTTGAACAATTTTCCTCAGAAAGATCACACTGAAGTTTTAAGCCCAAGCATCATTAATCTTCATTTTTATTGGAGAACGAACCTCCATCCTTTTGACTTTGCCAGGATCTATAGCATTTTTATGACAACAACAAAATCTTTCTCGGTAGGATAACCAGAGGCGTTTCTTATTGAAGCTAATGTCAGTTCTTCAGTAGTATGTTCAGCTAACTTGGCAATCTTAAACAGTATGATATTTAATACTTAAGCGAGTAAACTACATTTTAAATTGCTTTGAATTCAATTGATTTATTTGTACCTTAGACCTTTTGCTTCTCTCACTTAGATCTCCCTAGTCATTGTTCTTTCTACCTGGACCTGCTGCAACGTCATTTCTGTTAACTCTAATTTATTTATTTAACTAGGTTCGCTCTTGTACCAGAAATCTTGAGAAGGTTCTTGAATGTTTCTGCAATTTAGGTTTGAATTTGCATTTAAATATTCATAGAGTTTTCTGGAGATTTATCATTTCAGGTTCATCAATACTTCCATGGTCTAGATCATCCAATCTACGAAACTCAAGTAGAAGAGCCTTATGTAAATTATCATGATTAAATCCTAATTCTTGAACGATGTATTCTTTTCATGATGAACGTAAGCAATGAAGTATTATGCGTTACTTCGTATGAAAGTTTAACTTTTAAACGTTTAACTCAGGTAGTAGGCCGTCAAATCATGAAAGTTTTTGTTTTTTAAGTTTAGAAATTAGTATGATTTATTTGAGCATGAGTTTTTGAATGTTAGTTTTTGAGTAATGACAAATTATCTCTGTAGTGCTAATGTATTATGAAAAATGTGAGTGAATAGTAATTAATTTTAAATGTTACATTTGATATTTTTTAAAAAGGTTGTATATTGAATTGGGGCAATTTCAGGCAAATGATTTTTTTCTTCTGCTTTTCATATATACATATCATTGGGAAAATGTTAAAACTAACATGGAATCTAGTAGAATCTCTAGTTTTTCAGCTGTACTCATGACTGATTAAATAAGTTTGTGCACGAGTTTCGCAGTAAGAAAAAAAAAAATAAGTCTCAAGAAAAGGTGTAAAAGTTGGTGAATCCCTAAAAATTAACCAAAAAGTAATTCATTTTAGTCTTCTGATGGTATTAGTTACATTATAACTCAATTTATTAGTTCCTAGAAAATTGTTTTATTTTGTTTGTTTTTTTTTTGCCAGTTCTTTTAGATTTTGACTGACTGAGTGCGTCGCGTCGAGAAAACAATTTTTTTAAAAATATAAACAAATGGGTTTTTACCAGATTTTCTGTTCTTAAATGACTTTGACTTTGAATGATTTTTTTTATCACAATTTATTCAACTTTATCACTTAAGAGAGATTTATGAATTTTTGTGTCAACTCGCCGGGTATAAGGTCACTGTACGAGTAGTTTGAGTCTGACCCTAAAGCAAACATTCTTTAAAATAGTGTATCAATGCTTCAGAATTAATTAAATAATTTTCTAAATAATTTATTATCACGTTAAGTAATTTAGATTTACATTCAAAAAGAATTTTTAAGATTTTCAGAATTTTAAATAAGTCCTTCAACTCCTCTAAATGTGTTTTTAGTTTTAAAAAAGGTAAAAGAAAGTAAATGGTATTTTTTTACATGTTTCACATTTTCTTAAATATTCTTGTAATACGTGGTCAAACTTGCAAAAGTCTGCTCACAGCTATTACCAGAAAAAAATCATTTTACGTCGGCTAACATGCAGATGTCGATTTGTCATCGGTGTTATTGCTATGAAGTGGACTGCTTCTAACGCCAGCATTACTTCCAAAATACGAGTTTATCTTTAATGAATACATTTTAGAAACTTTTCTATTTCTTAGAATATAAATCAATGCATTTATTCCAGAATTAGTTTCTCTGACAACGACGCACCACATAAAAATCCGATGAGCAGGAGGAATCACAAAAATATCATTCTTTGAGAAGCTGAATGACATATAATACTGTGAAATAAGTCCAGGAGTGTAAAACAACACGTGTGCAAGGGAGATCATAACAACTGTTTTCGTGATGTGGCTTTCAACTTTTTCATTTTTTTTAACTCGGTGTGTACTTTTTCTTAATTTTCTTATAGTTCCAATCAACATGGAAATATTTGCAATAACTATCAAGGAAAGGAAAACCAAAGTTAAACTTGCAGTGCCCATGTAGAGTAAGAAATGCAGATACAAGTTTGAAGATGCATAGAAAACTCCATAAGAAGCGGCTGTACCAAGGGAGAAAAAAACAATGAATATAAAGTATGTAACCAAGTAGGAATCTTTAATGATAACTCCACACAGCATGTTATTGTACATGACAGTAAAAAATCGCTCGCCAGATATCATGACATAAATAGAGCTGTTTAAAGCCAAGAACCAAACGCGAAAAAAGGTTAGGATAGATATTTCTAAACAACCGAACTTATCAATTTGTTTTAGAAGGACGGCTTGAGACAATGGAACTACCAAGGCATTCAATATATCAACAACTGATAGAGCCAACACAAGCTTCTCGTTACGCGTATACTTTTTGTTTCTTATCGTGGTACGTAATCCAAAAACTAAGGCAGAGTTGGACGCAAGTGTAAAAACAGCATTGACAGCATAACTTGCTATTATAAGACTGCTGTTTAGATACTTTGCAGTGTCTCTGTATTGATAGCGACAAACTGTATCATTGAAATTCATCGTGTCTTTTTTCTAGAACAAGTTGATATTACAAATGTTATTAGCAACAATTAGCATCCTTAAATGCACTTCTTTTGTAATAGATAGTTAATCATAAAAAAAAAAAAGTTAATGATGAGAAATGAAAAGCCAAGTTACAAAAACTGTTTATTAATTATTGTTGTTTTTTCATTAATTAAAATAAAAGCAGCTAACACAAATGATGTCAAAGCCAAAGAAGGTTCCTTTTATTTTTCTCTCTCTCTCTCTCTCTTTTTCTTTTATCTGAACATGGTAGTTATAAATACACACACACACAAAAAAAAAAATGTTTTTATCAAATGTTTAACATTTCAAGAAACTGGTTGAGTATTTCAACAAACAAGTTTTGAGTATTAAAGATGATCCGAAAGTAAAATCTCTTACAAAGTTAAGATATGCAAGATGCTGAAGATATTTTAGGTATACAAGAAAAATGAAAAATAGTTTAATAAAAGTAAAAGTGTTCATGATGGTTAAAGAGGTTATAAGTTTAGTTGCATCTGGCTTTTTTAAATTCTACATTGATTTGAAACCATCTGAGAAATTCCGCCTTAAAATATGATCTTTGCAGAGTGCTGTCTTTTGGCAATTGTTTTGTTCTTCACCTGAAATGAATTCTTTGCATTTACCGAAATGCCCGTCATAAAACTTTTCTTTACTAAATCTTCATGAATCACTGAATTGTCTTTTTGGATACTTCAGGGTCTCTAACAAGTTCTAAAATAGTTTTGTAAGTTTTTATAGTTCCTCAATTTTTAGTCCCGACAGATCTCTTCCTGATCATCTTCTTATAGAAAATCAGCTTTTGTTATGTTTGCTTAGTTCAATTCATCACTTATAAATTGGACATTGCTGTTTTTTGTATATTTTTTTTTTTTTACCGACTTTTCGCAAGTTTTTTATTGTCTTATATTGCTAAGACTTCTTGCTTTAGTACTTTCGTCTTTCATTTTTGAACAAATAGTTAAGTGAAAACCTTAGCAAAAAAAGTAACAAATAAAACGAGGCGACTCACTTAGGTTCGTTTTTACAGAAGTTTGTACGGTGATGGCAAACTTGGTTTGTGTACCAAGTCTCAAACTTATGAGTGCCCACTAGAATGTATTTTTTGCTTTTTTAATCAGTTTAATAAAAATATAAAAGTATGGGTTGAATTTGAATTTACAACAACCTTAAAAATAATTTTATCTATTGATAAGTACACCCAATACACCAAATGCACCCAATGACAATGTTTTTTTAAGTATGTTTCACAATATGTTTTATGAAATATAAATAACTCACAAGATCTAAGCACCAAGTTAAGGATTTATCAAAATAACTCACAAGATCTAAGCACTAAGTTCAGGATTTATCAAAATAACTCACAAGATCTAAGCACTAAGTTAAGGATTTATCAAAATAACTCACAAGATCTAAGCACTAAGTTAAGGATTTATCAAAATAACTCACAAGATCTAAGCACTAAGTTCAGGATTTATCAAACTTAAAGTAAAGATTTTGGTTTTAAGTTTATGCAAAAGAAATTACAACAAAAGTTTTTATGCAAATAAAACTTTTTAGTTTTTATATAGCAAAGTAAAGTTTTTACATACAACTTCTTACCACCTCCAAAAGATTTTAACAGACAATGCTTTAGAGGTCTCTAGAACATTTGTTCAAGAATGAACAAATGTTCTAGAATCTTTCGGAGGCCAATTTTTTTAAACTGTCATTAATTTTTTATGTTCCATAAAACGAAACAGTTCAAAAAGATAATGGATGGAAAATCGCTTGATTTAAAGTAGCTTTCAAAAAAGAAAAAAAGGGAAATATCTTGCTGTCGTTAATATATAATTTTTTAAATATATTTTTCTTTTTAGCTCCGATGTTTCAATGAAAAATTAATTTTAGTGGAGCAGTTCTTTACAACTAATTGTCACTCTCGTTCAGGAGTTTGTACATTTATTCATGAGTTCTATTGCACAAAGCCGTTTGCAGTAAAATCACCTGGTAAAAAAATTGGTAATAAAAAGAACTACTATTACCAGCTCATACATTTTGAACTTTAAACTTTCAAATAAAATAAAAAACTCGAACTTAACTTTTGACAGGATCCATAAATATTTATTCATATTTTATCTAAATTAGAAACTTTAGCTTCGGATGTTTTAAGTAAGTTTCATAAATGTTTCTAACCCATTACTATGACAATTTTTTCTTACGTTATAAAGAAGTCTCTTGCTGTAAATTAGGTACTATCTATGCGAATGATTTATTTGCTTATTCGTTTTTCTCACATAAATAATATAAAGCAAGTGTGCTGAGTGACTGGCAGGGTTTTTATCATGCGTTAACTTCGACAAGTTTTTAATGAAACGGAATACAAGTTGAACGCTATTAAATATATATTTTTAATAAAACCATCAATTGCACCGGTCAGCAAAAAAAGAACTTTTTCATTTCATCATAAACTAAAACATTTTTTCTAAATCAGTTTTTTATGCTGATTCAAAATATGTCATTAGTTTTCTTTTAGCACGTCTCGTTCAAATAGTGGACATCCAAAATGCAATTTGTGGATTTTTGTTCGTTCATTCGTAATTTTACGTCGTTGTCCCGAAGCTGTTAATGATCCGCACACATAACAAAATGTGTCTGGATGATTTTTACGCAATGATATATTATATATACTAGATGTTTAACTTGCTGGATTTTATTAGACAAAAATAAAATTAGAAATGGCTTCCACGGCTTCACTTTTCGGATCGAAGTTAGACATCTAGTATATATAATATATCATTGTTTTTACGTGTTCTAGACATACTGATAATTCAATTTATAGTCAGCAAAAAAAATCTGAAATGAGAAATAATATTATCTAAATTGTAACAAAATAACTATAATAGTGTGAAACATAATTTATTTTATCATAAAAGCTAGATGTGCTACAGAAAAAGTAAAAGCAGATTTGAAATCAGCGTTAAAAATTCTATCTAGCCAACATAAAATTATATCAGATGAACAAAGCTTGTTAATCAGTGTTATTATTAGTTATTTTCATTTAAAGAGAATTAATTAAATTATGCATTATAGCAATATTAATTCAATGTGAAACGCGTAAGACAGGGTCTGATGTTTTAATAAGTTTTTTCATAGTTGTTCGTTGCTAATGAGAGTAATCTATCAGTTTTGCTGGCAAGATACTTTTTGTTCTTACTTCAGCTTGTTTTTAATCAGAGGCGGGTGCTAGTTTAGCATTCACTCCCTTTTTTTCCTTAAATTCATTTAATCTTTTAAAGTTCAAGTTCCTTAACCATTTAGCGTCTCATAATAATTTACAGGTTTATACTAATTTTGATAAACAGACAATAAAAAAGGGAATTGAAAAAAGTTTCTTTTCTTTTTTGATTTGAAACCTCACAGCATTGAGGAAATTAAAGTTTCTACTCTCTAAATACTCTTTATTTGTGTTTGAATTATTTTGATAATGAAAGTCTCTTTCATCTCCAAATATTCTACATGCTAATTCACATAAATATATATTTTCATAAACGCTATCTAGCTAAGATTTTTCTTTAATTGATTGCACCTTCGCTATCTTAAAAGCATTTTGTTTATTAAATTTTTTTGAAACTTTTTTTAATGAAACTTTTAAAGTATGTTTTTGTATACAAGTAAAATAAGTAGTGACAAAGGAAAAATAACTCGAAGATTTTTTCATAAATTTTTATAGCGTAGCATGAAAATCATCTTGATTAATTATCATAGAATGAAAGTAAAAAAAAAGGACTGGGTACAAAAGTATATTCTCATAAATACTCAAATCTGTTACTCAACACTCCTCCATTTTTTTAAGCTCTTTTGTGGAACCTAGTCATCACTTACAGCACGTAGATTTTCGTGAAATTAGTTAAGATGCCATTCAGAAAATAAAGTTTTACACTCGTGTTACATTCGATTCTAAAAAAGTTAGGTTTCTTTCATGAGATCTGAAAAGAAAAAAAAAAAAAGTATCATTCTTTAAAAAACCAATAAAACGTAAATTTCGTATTAACTAGAACATCCTACTGAAAATTAACTCTAGATTTGAAATCAGCGCTGAAAAACACATTAAAAACATTTAAAACAACTTACCCAACAGAAAACAAAACAAGTAAAAGAATAGGTTTACCTGATTAATCAACGATATAACTGATAAAACTAAATCACAAGCATGATTTTTAGATCTGTTTACATAGCTGATGTAGTTAACAAACACAATAATTGAAACTTTTATTATAAACTTGTTTTTCAGAACGCTGTTTCCATATATCATTTGTATCTAAAAAAAAAGCATTGACCAATTGTAGTGGCTCAAAAAAAGTTTCGAACAAACACTTTTCGTTTAGTGTAGCGCAGGCTTTCTTCTAAATTGTTTAGCTTCTCAATACTCTTTAGGGAATAGGGGTGGTTTCACCTTCCATGGTTGTAATAAGAATGCTGTAAATACTGAACAGGAGCGTTTGGCTACTGAATCTTTTTTCTTGATTCAGACAAAGTGTACTACATTTGTTACTTAAAATAATGTTGTTGTTTTTTTCGATAATCTTTTTTTTTTTGGCATGATTTTCAACTTTCCATTTTTTCAAAAGAATTTTGTTGTGGCTCCCTAAAACTATGAACAGAAAACGTTAAGCCTTTAGAATTTTTTTTATATACAAAAGAGTTCAATGATTCACAAAAAAAAACTTTTTTTCAAAAATATTTTGTTCAAACGTCGTGTAGTAACTCACGTCGCATTGAACTCAAAAATTAAATGTTGAAAAATAAACTCAAAAATGAAATGTTGAAAAATAAACTCAAAAATGAAATGTTGAAAAATAAACTCAAAAATGAAATGTTGAAAAATAATCTAAAAAATTTAAAATTTACTTTTAGTTTAATAATGTTAAAGCATAAAAATTTATGGTCTATAAAGTGGAAAGAATATTGATAAAAGTTATTTTTTGTTTTTTACAGTTAGAAAAAGATTTATCCCCATAACAAAGGTATAAAATTTTGTGGTATTGGAAGCTAGACGCGCTACCCTCTTATTAGATCCAAAGCTCTTAATTTGATATAATTCATAAATACCTAGTAGTTAGGATTTTTTCTTTATCGTTTTCCTTCTTAGCTACTATCAGCAATCACCTGTATGTAGCTTTCGGTGTGCATCCTATTGGTTACATGAAATAAATAGAAGGCTTACTAAAGCCATTAGGGTTTTAGTACCAAAGCCTTTTATTCATTTCATGCAACTAATCCTGATCAAATTTTTCTTCATCAAATGTGAAAGCTGTACTTTTTTTTAGATTAACTGCTGTTAAATAAAAACTTAAAAGTTTTAATTGTTTAAGCGTCATTAACAAGAAGTAGAAAAAAAGATTTTCAAGAGATTTTTTTTTTCGAGGTTTTTATGGCAGAAAATGCATCAATAATTTAAGTTTGTATTTATAAATATTGCTAAATCACTTTATTGACTTTTACCAATGAAGAGCCATTAGATGCCTGCCGTTCTAAAATCAAAACAGTTCGAGTTGAAATGCATTCGCCTCAGGTGTCCCATCCAGAAAGTACAGTGAAAAGAAGGTTGCTCGGCTTAAATTCAAAGAGCCAAATGAAAATGTTGCTTTATCAACACCATAGATTTATTGTGAAATATCCTGGGCATTATTCCAAACAGACATCTCAAAGTAAATATGTACAAGTTTGCCATTAAAGCTATGATCTTGAAAGGAAGTTTTTTTTTAGAAATCACCTTGATTTATCTACTTATAAATCTCAAAAAGATTTTCTCTCTCGAGAAGATTTCTTTATAGAAAAGTAAATGACTTTGAGATCAACGGTTGATACTCAGCTTTAATTAAAAGGAAATCGAACAACTAATTTTGGGACCCTCTCATCAAACAAATACTTTTGAAATAAGTTTTAGCAAGTAACTTTATAGCAAATAAAACTTCTATTTCCTTTCTAAAAAAGATATACACAATACACAAATGTTATGAAAACAGGACTTGAGGCTGTTAAAACAGTTTTTGCATGGATAGACTAAATCATCTTCTCAAACTTCTTGCTGTTTTTTTCCTGGGTTGCATATGAGTCCTTGAATTAGCTGAAAGAATCTTAAAATCGCTTCTTAACACAATCAACTCTTCCATTGATGGTGTTCTAGAAATAAATTTGATTAATAAAATATAAATTATTTTTTAAAGGATTTTATTTTCATCAGTTGCCTGTTGTTTTACCTTTGGAAAGTTTCTAAAGTGAATTTCTAAATTTAATAACTCAACCTTTCTTAAATTTGTTTGAAAAAAATCCGAGCTTGAGGTTCGCGCTTTAAATGCTATCAGTACATTATTAATAAGTTTTTCTCAGCAAAATGTGGAAGAATATAAATGTGCCGAGAACATAAATGTGCCAAGAACAACTGAGACTTAAATAAACACCTATACACTCCTAACTCTCATACAATAACAGTTAACTAAACGAAATTCAGATTTTTGAATAAAATAACAAAAATATTTTGACCTTCCGTGATCATTGATTTTGTCAAAAATACTTGAGCTCACATAACAATAAATTTAACATCAGATTTTTGTTCAAATTTTAAGAAAACGTATTAACTATTAATATCAAATGCAAAAATATGCACACGTGATATTCTCCTCTGATATCATAAGTATTATATAAGTTTTAACATATCTAATCTTAACTAAGAATGTAACAATTTATCTTTAGAATTTATTACTTTGGTTCTAACAAGTGTCACATCTTCGAATGACTCCTCACACACTGTGATCAAATCCATCCGGCATAAGACATTTATAGGACATCTGCATGACATTGCGAGTAGATCAGACATCCGCATTATGTCTTTAAGATATCTGTGCTCGTTGGCTAGTGACTCTTTTTATTCTAAGGTTATATAGTGCACGTAATTCGCTGCTTACATAAAGAAATTGGTAGCTTTTATGATTATTACTAATAAACTATCGAGACAATGTTAATCCACTAGTTATAAAGTTAACAAATGCAATTTTGAAATATAAAACATGATATTTCCTTTATATTTGTAAGATTTATTATTTCATTAGCTTTACCAAGGTTTTAGTTATAAAAACGATGTTTTAGCTATAAAAATTGTTAATGTTTTAAGTGTTAAAAATCTCTGAACATTTTTTAATTTAAATATATCTTCCCGTCTGCTGACATGATTTTTTGGAGCGATATAACAGCTTGATGCTACCCTTTTATCGAGAAATCAAAATTCTTATCTAAAGAATTCCAAAAACAGAACTACAAAAAAACTTTTAACTTGCTGAATAAATGTTATTGCGTTCAGTATTGTATAAATAAGAATAAATTAATTTTTTATGTCCTTAAAAAAAAGAAATCCATTAAAAAGCCACATGTCTCAAACTGAATTTAACAAGAAATCGATGAAGATCGGAAATCGGTAACCAAAATGTGACGTGCATGACTGAACGCTCACTGAAAAACTTAATTAGTAATTTTTTCTAAATCATATTAGTAGCGTTACTAGAATAGCGTGGTAACTGCAGAACAAACCGGGTCCTACATTGGGGCTAACACCAAAATGCAACGTACGATTGTACCTCTCACTAGTGCTAACTGGTGCCTCAATCGTTGCAAAGAAGATTATTTCTCCCGTTCTAATGAAGTTTAAAGCTAATTATTCGTTAGTTTAATAGAATTTTTAATGGAACGTTTAAAATAATAAACGTTTTAATAAATATCTTTTTTGTGTTCAAATAAAGAAGTAAACGAAGGTAAAAACATCATCAATACAGTCAAATAGATTGTTGATTGTTAAGAAAAAGTTTTTTTTGGCGTTAAGTTCTATTATAAAAAGTTGCCTAAAAAGAACCTTTCCCCAACAAATTATCTTCGATTATCCTATGCATGGACCATCTTCGATAATCCTATGCATGATTTTGACAGCATTTTCATAAGAAACATTTGTCTAAGTCTTATAATTGTTAAAATGTAAATTTTTTCGATAAAGTTTATGCAGATGAATTATCTCAGTATGATAGTGCCATGAGCATATTTAAACCCATAGTTTGTAGCAACCTCCTATAAGTAAAACTTTGAAGAAGTTTTAAATTTATTTTGTGATTTCTTTTACTTTATTTTAAAGGTTTGTATATGTTATGCAATTAAACATTGTTTGGCTCACTGGCCAGGAAAGTAATCTTTGCTACAACTATTGAATATTTGAAATGTTTTATTAAACTTATTTCTAATAACGAGCAAAACTTTTATCTCATGTCGAGTGAAATCTTTTCCTAACATCAAGCAAAACTTATTCCTAACATCGAGCAAAGCTTACTTCTCATATCGATATTTATTTGTTAATGATCGATGTGATTACCTCGAAATGTTTTTTTTACTACAAACGTTTTTGATAAAAGCCGGACAAATAAAATTGAAAAACTAACCTTCTCAATAATGAGCATTATGGTGGATAAATCTTTACATTACTAATATTTTTTAAAAGAATGAATAAACTAGACTCGATTATGTCTCTTGCATAAAAAAGTATATGCGGAAATATGTTCACAAAGTTTCACTTGTAAACATTGGCAGATTTTCTTTTCAAACTTAAACGCCAAATATGCATTTAAAAAACGGGGGTGTTAAAATACTTACCTTTTCCTCAATGTTTGGATTAACTAAAAACATATCAATACTATTTTAACGCTCACTTGAACGTTTACTGACTTACTATTTAATGCTATTTTTCAATCAAGTTTACTTAAAAATACAAAAAAAAAAGCTTCTTATCATTACATCTCTGGGTTAAACTGTGTAGGAAGGCGCTATGTTGTTAACGGGCAGTGATCGTTACAACCAGAAAGTGTTATTAAAGATAAACTGCTTATTTCATATAGTCATAGTGATCTAAAAATAGAACTGATTAATTTTATGTAAATGAAATTTTATGTAAATGATCCTATGATTAAAGATAATCATAGGAAATCTTCAAGCATGACTATGAAAATCTTGATTATGAATTCAAAAATATATATTATTTATTTTTATAACATTAGGTAAAAAAAAATTTGGTAGTAAGATACATATATTTTATATATGTGTGTGCGTGCGTGTCACATTCAGTTACATGTTTGGCAAATCTTGTTTTTGGTCGTGCGGAATGAAATGTGCTATCAGAAAAACATCGGATCTTCATACTAATGGATTTTATAACTTTTAATTTAGTAATTTATATTCGGATGTAAAAATAAGATTCCGCTGCGTTCAGCAGTTATATACCCCCAAAAAGAGGTTATAAAAGCGTGTTTTTGTACACCCGGTTTTTTGCTTTTTCTGGAAGTGCCCAGATGCGAAAAAAACATTTTGGTATGAGATTTTTACCAGTGTTATTAAAATGATATTTCAAAAACAGAACATTTAAATTTCAAAAAGTTAAAATCCATGGTATTTCAAAAACAGAACATTTTAACAACAAATAAAAACAAAAAAAGTAAACGAATAAAATGGTTATTAAGAAAAAACACGAAGCATTTATGCTTTATTAATTTCAAATTTTGACCGAATAATTTCTATTTTGATTCAACTTCATGTTCTCTTTAAGATAATTTATGCTATAGTCATAAAAGACTAGCAATGCAAACAAATACTGATTAAGCTTTTTGCAAATTAAACTGAAACGAATGCTTTTAGTATCCAAACCAAAAAATTTTTCTTTTCACGTCGAATGCTTGGTCACACCTGTTCACTTCCACGACTGTTTCTAGACAGTTCAGTTTCTGTTCAAAACTTTCGTTTCAAATTTTTACTTTATTATTTTTTTTTTTTTAAAGTTAAAGTTCTTTCAAACCGGGTTACAAATTATGTACTTGTATTTTTGTCATTTTTGTGTCACTGTTCTCTCCCATGAAAACTTTCTTTTTTGCTACTTTATTTAAATTTAACTTATTCTTCTTAGAATATTGTGATACCTTCGAGAGTGTTAAGGTTTTTTATCGAAGATAAATTTAGTCAGATAACAATCTTTGTTATCTGGCTAATTTATTTTTCAATGAGAATTTACAGTGTTTTTTTTTTCCCACTCTAAAATTCAAAACATTTTGCGCGACCGTTTTATAATTGCTCCGTAGAAACAAAGTTAAAAAGAATTCGTGAAGATATTTAAAAGTATTCGTGGTGAAAGAAAAAATGCAGAGCAGAAAATTTAAAATTTTTCCCGATATAAAGATTCCTTAAGGATTTTGTTATTTTTTTAAATATGCCACCGAATTGTAAATTGGTCCAAGAGTCAACGGTTTATTGCGTTTCTAAAATAGTGTAATTGTTAATTTTTTAATTCAACGATAAATTAGAAAACAAAAACTAAAAAATCTTTTTGTAGCCTCGTAAAAGATAAAATTTCAAATCAGTGGCCATCAACTTTTTTTACTACGTGCCCATGTTGTTATATCCGTGAAAGGGTGGCGCGTCCAGCGATTTGATAAACTGAAAAGGGCTGCCAACATCTAATACTTAAAAAAACAAATTTGTTTAAAAACCGTAGAGAAAAAGAGTTATATAATTTGTAATTTATCTTGTTGTATTATTTGAGTATCATAATGGAAAACTTGTGTATATGAAACTTGCGTTCCCAGCTGGAAAATAAAAAAATTATCAATTTCATAAGATTTCTATATAAATGATTGGCATATGCGAATGGGTTGTAGCTACAGTGTAGAAGAAAGAGAAGCTCTTTCTCGAAGCAGAGCTATAGAGAAGAGTCTTAAGCATGATGGAGATAAATCATTCAAAGAAGTCAAGTTGCTTTTGCTAGGTATACATATTAAAGAAAAAACAAACACAAAAACCTCACCCATGCATACAAATACACACAATTTTTAGCTTAGCTTGTTTCCTATGTAGTTATTAATTGTTTTTTGTAACAAATTTGATGAGTAAATTTTCACTGAAATGTTGAAATTATATCAGTGAGTGGTATATACAAAAAGCTAAATATATTCATATACACAGACATACACACTCGTGTGCACACACACACACACACACACACACACACACACACACACACACACACACACACACACACACACACACACACACACACACACACACACACACATACACACTGGGGACTAATACACACTAGGGACTAACAAAGAAAATGAAAATCAAATTTGAACCTTGGTAACTTACTACCTTGCAAACTTTTATTGTGAATTTAGGTGCTAGTATATTGTTAGGGATCAGGAAAAAAAAAGTCAAATACCATATCTAAAAATAGCATTCTTTATCAAGAATTTAGGTGCTAATAAGACCCACAAGGAAGCTTCAGATTTATAAGTTAAGAAAAAAAGCATAATTTAGATTAAGTTGTAAATATTTGTAAATATACAATAATATATATTATTGATATCAAAGTATAAAATTTCTTTATATAATATAATTTTGGTAACCAAAAGTAATGTGATCTTTAAACTATATTTATTTTGTTATTTTTGTTTTTTGACTATTGCATGCAAAAATTTGAAAATTCCAGGAAACTATGCAAGATTAATTCCTCTTTCTGGACAATCATATACTACAAGTAGAAATTTCTAAAATTCATTAAAGAGATTTTAAAGGATTGGTTTATTTAAATTTGAAGGATTTTTTTAAGCCTATATATAAAATGTTAGGTAAATATAAAATTTTAAGTATATATATTTTAAAATGTTGTTAAGTGCATTGATGTAAAGTTTACATATATTGTTTCTTGATGCAAACTATCTCATAGCTTTCTTCCTATACTTATCTAGTTGTGTGCAAATATTATTTAATCATCCAGTGTTGCTGTTGCATTAAATGATATGAATCCTACTATTGAAATGTTTACCATACCAAAAAGTTTCCATTTATATATTTCTTAAATTGCTTTTGCTGTGTATTATAAGCTATTAGTAAAGACACTGTTTTTAAAAAATCTAAATCAAAATGGAGAGCTTAGGCAGTGCACCTATGATGCCAAATTTCAATGATCTTATTATCATCAAAATTCTTGTTATAAAACAAAATGGAGTTTTTAAAAATGGTTTGGGTTTTTTCTTTTTTTTTTTTTTTTTTTTTAACAAGTGTTTTTCTTTTTAAATCTTGAAAATAATAAAAATGATTTTCATTCTTAGTAATTAAAATGTGCATTTATCTTTAAAACCTAAACTTTTTCAGTATAGGTTTTTTTTACCAAATTTTCTATGATGATCTATTACTTGAAATATAAGTTCCCACTGCTTTTCATCTTGAGTAACAGACATTAAAATTAGATGCCAATTTCACTGCATATTTAGTGCAATCATTAACAACATGAAACTATTTTTGCAGGAAAAAGTGCCATACCAATGTGATCTTTACTTAGGTACCAGAGGTATCCTTTCATTTTTCTCAATGGTTATTTCCACTGTTAATGGCAATTCTTATTTTGCAATCAACTTTTTCAAAGGACCCTAGTTTTTGAGAAAAAAAAAAAGTTGCCTTTAACCATCCAACATCAACACTTTGATATGCACCTGGAAAAGTAATATGTACAAGAATTAGTTCTGGTTTTAAAGCCTCAAGTTTGATGGGGAAAAGCTTTATCAACTGCAAATAATTATTGAGAGGTTTTTTTTTTGGTAATCACTGTGTAGTTTTTTGATTAATAAATGACAATTGATCTTTAAGTCTACTGGAAATGGCAATTTGATGTCTATGCAAAGTGAAAAACAAATCAAACACAGCCCCTTTAACAATTTATTACAATTTGATACCAGAGATTCTAGGTAAAATATCTTTGATATTGTTATTTAAATGACTTATTGCTTTTACAACTCCATATAAGAAACTGGTTAAAAGAGGTTATTTATGTTAATCCTAACTGCACTTAGAGGCTGGGGCAATCATGTGATTGCTTCTATAGGTGTTACTTTTGAACAATCTAAATAATGGGTTATCAATTAATCACTGTTTCTCAAAATACTTATATAATTTTCAATGAAGCCAACATGTTTCAACTCAGTTGCTGTTTAAAGTCTAGAAGACATTGTTGATGGTAATTGTTAATATGAAGAACTTCATTCGATTCATTATTTGAGTCTTCTGTTGATTCATCATTGTCTTCATCCCAAGTTTTTAGTGAAGAAGAAGCCATAGACTATCACCTCATCTCTTATATATCATATCTTCTCTTTATCATCATATACTATCTCCATATCTTTTCTTTATTTTGTTCTCACCTGCCTCTGAATCTCTGTGTTTTTGTTTGTTCTCGCCTGCCTCTGAATCTTTGTGTTTTTATTTTTGTCTTCTTTTATATTTAATTAAATGTCTCCCACCATTATCATTTTTGTAGCATTTTGTTGATCTTGAAGAAATTGATAGTTTGCTGGAATTTAACTAAAACTTTATGACACATCATGTAACCATGTGACACATCAAACAGTTTTTTCCTAATATCCAGAATTGTGTTTTCAAGTTCAGTTTGTTTATCTGTTCACCTTGTTTTGTTTTTTCCAACTTTCTCATACAGTCTTTTTAAATTTATTTAGTTTCTGAATCATTACCATGTTAGCTGCATGCCAAATTTAGGAAAAATTTGTTGATAGTATTTGAACATCTTAATGACTAAATCAATTTGTTTGATTTTAAATTATAAGTCAGCCAATGCAGAACTTGTTCATTAGTTGGTAACTGGTTATAATTACCATCATTACCAAGAAAATGAATTTGTTGTCCAAGTAATCAAATATTTTTTGAAGATTGTGTTAGAGTAGTTACAAAAATGTTGTCAAATTTGTAAAAACAAAAAACTATTTAATTGTTATATTGTTTTAAGTACCACTCACAAAACTGTATTCTTCTATCTTGATCATTTTCACTTTGACCACACACTATTCTTGGAATGAAACTTTTCCATTTACAACATTTCATGATGCAGTTGACAAGTTTTGTTTTCAATAATAATAAGCACCTGATTTTCAAATATTTAAAGTATTTATACATCTTTTTGGGACATCCTGTATATATATGTAGAGAGTAAGAGAATTTAGACCTAAAAAAAGCAATTTAGAATTTTTTTTATACATTTATTATTAAGTTACTTATTTCTTTCCTGCAAATCATTTAGTCAATAAAATAAAATGACCTTAAAGTTTGAGGTGAATTTTTAAACATTGTACAGTAACTGTTGCCACTGTCAAAATGTGATATATTTTATTTTTTCTTTTTTTTTTTTTTTCATTTTTCCAATGGTATAGGATTACATGGCAGTTCAGGACATTTAAAAGTGGTTTACGTATTATTCTCACATATGTATAATTTATTTTTATTTGAGTCTTAGTTATATGAGAATAAGACCAATTGTTTTTAAAAATGCCAAATAATTTTTTTAGCATAAAATTTGGTAAATGGATTTTAAAAGGGAACCTTTAAGCAAAATAAAAAACTGTTTTAAATTTCAGCAAGGTTGTTTAGTATCTAATTTTTGATTATGAGATTAAAGTTTCTGGAGGTGCAGATATTAAAGATAGTTACACATTTAAGCCAATCAGATTCTAAATTTTAGACTAGCTTGATTTTATTTCCTTTTTTGAATGTAAATGAAATAAGCCTAATACAGCTTCCTCCGTTCAGTCAGAAAATATTTCTTTAAAGATTATGGATATACTTAAAAATCATTATTTTCTAAAGGATTGTTTTGTCTGAATTAATTAAAAATCAGTTAACTTTGTTTAATTTAATTTTAAATGCATGCACTGTGTTTATTCTATTTATTTATTTTTTTGAATCTCATGTTATCTTTTAATGAATTTTTTTGAATCTCATGTTATCTTTTAATGATTTAAAGATTAAATAATTTGTTTGTTTTAATGAAAGAAGTAAAAGAATAAAAAGAGTTAGGAAAACAAGAGTGTGGGGTCCATTTGAAATGAAATTTAATCTCCCATATTTATTAGCTAGTGCGTAATAACAGTACATTACCTGGCTTTTATTTCCTTGCTTCCAGAGAAAGGAGAAGAATGAAGATCAACAATTAATAGAGCTTAGAAGAGTGAAAAGATTATGAGTGAAGAAAGAAATCAGAGGGAAATAGATTTCAGTCTAATTTTTCTAATGTTAGTTTTTAACAAAAGTTTTATGAAAATTAAAAGTTTATAAAGAGTCTTTTAAGTAAGGTAAACTGTTTTTTTTTTTTTTAAACATCAGTTCTTAGAAGATTTCTCTGAAGTACTCTAAATTATTTTTCTGTGCATATTTAATGCATGTATGTATTATAGATATTGTATGAACAAGAAAGTAATGTCTAATTAAATATAAAAAAGTTCTAAAGCCTTATACATTTATGTTTAACAGTATCTTTAGCTAAACTAATATCGTTTTTTTAAAGACTGTAGTATTCAAAATTTTATTTTAAAGTTGTTACATAAGAAATGTGTTAAAAAAAAGTTCAAGCAAGTTTTTAGTGTAGTTCGTAAGGAAAAGTTCTTCAGCTTGTTGAAGTGTGTCAAATTATTTAGCATAACTTAAAGTTATAATAAATATACAATAAAAGTTCACTACTATGTCCAACCATAAATTAATACTTTATGTACATATAAGCAAGCAATACTTTATACTTTGAATGCAATTGTTTTTGAGAATGCTACTTAAAAAAAATAGTCAACTTTAAAAAATAATAGGTTATGGAAATCAAAACATTTTCTTGTAGGTGCAGGAGAATCTGGTAAAAGCACAATCGTCAAACAAATGAAGTAGGTAGATTTAAATTGTTTTTTATCTTTTGTTCATAGTAGCAATAAATTTTTGATATGAGTTATATATATGTATGTGTGTATATACACACACATAGAAATACATTTATGTTAGGGTTGTCATAAAACTATACTGAAAAGTTTAAGTTTGTAGAATTATTGCTTCACATAACTTGTTTTTGTCAATTGGGTATAAGGTATATGGCCTGCAAAATTCCAGGCTGATTGAGCAGCATTTACAGGTTAAACTATTATCAATATTACTTATCTGGCATCTGTGTTTGCAGTTTCATTCTGACTTTAATGCGTTAAAATTTAATTTTTTTGTGAATTCTATTGTGCATTTTGTTTTTTTAACTTAAAAGGTGTTACTAAATTAATATGAAATTGACATTTAACTAATATTGAACTATTTAACTGTTCGTGTGATAAGTTATAAAATAGCTTCATCTAGTTTAAGATCTGTCCCAGAGCACTGGTTAGTTTAAAAGCCAATATGTAAGTTATCTACAGCAAGATTACCATATATGTTGGATCATTTGTGAAGGATGAGCCCTTCTGAAAAGTTATATGTCTTATACAGGCCTTCATAACAGCGCATGCTTTAGAATTGAAGAAGCTATGGGAAATGAAATGATCTGGATTTCTTGTTGTTCTTTTAAATGTTTTTATGTTTCTGTTTGGTCTAACTAAAGGTCCATCAATTGCACTATTCAAGCCATTTTAGAAACAATAGCCATCAATGGACCAAAATCTTAATGTACAATAGCTGATGAACTGTTTCAGGATCCAATTTTGAAGAACATGTAACAGGAAATGCTTGTCCATTTACCAGTTACTATCAGGAATATAAAGTTTATTCTTCTGGTTTCTTAGCAGCAAGAAATTCAAACTCAGTCCAACACATCATGTAAGATGGGTGGCAAAAGCCATTTACTCACTAAAAAATCTTTCATTTTAAGACTCAGTTCAAGTTGACTGCTCATAAATCAAAGAATTTCACAGATCAGGTTCTCTTTCTCAGTCTTCTTTATGTCAACCAGTGGAACAATTCACCATTTGGATCTGAGCCCCTTTCAATGACATTGAAGTTTTGTCAAATTTAAAGACCTATCTGAAGCATTTTTAGGGCACTTTTGATTTCTTTTTAAACATCTATTTGGCATAGCCCTTTTAGATAACAGAATTTTAGCATCAATCAAAGAAAAGATAATACAAAATCTACAGCAACCAGCATTGGTAGACACCTCTCAGTGTGTTAAAGTGAACAGTTGAAATTGGAGGATCTGATAGAAAGGAGGACATCTTTCTTTGATGTCCTCATAGAAGAAGCCAAAGAAAAGTCTGTTCTTAAAAACATTCCTTAAGAAACCACTAGGATAGTGTGCATATGACTTCGAGTTTTAAGAGCTGGCTGTACATATGACAATTGTACAGCTAGCACAAAAATGTATTTATAACACATGCTAATATTTTTAGTTTCTGTCAATATTAGCATGGATTTTAAGATTATTGTGTGTCTGGTAGTTGTACACTGGTGTTTTAAACACAAAGGTAATATTAATTATTTCAGTGTCTAATGAGAATTTAGAAAATAGAAAATTTACAATACAAGGTAAAGAATAAACAAACATGGAAAAAGTTCAAAAAGTTCCTTTAACCAATTGAAGTCCAAAACATTTTTTCTTAAAAATAAATGTTAATGGAACATTTGCACCAATTATATTGGTAAAAAAAACTCAAGTTGTATTTTTGCCGCACCATTTTTTTAAAATTTTCTTTTGTTTTTACCTTTTTGTCCAACTATCTTACCATTAGACTGGTACTTTCAATTATTTTCAACTACTTTCAACACACTTTCATAATGTATCTTTCCTCTGGCTGCAGGCAGAAAACTTGCTCCAATTTATACCATACTTAGTGCTGTTATTGATGAAGTTGAGAGCTTGCAGATATTCTGACACCTTATTGCTCCAAAGCCCAAGTGGAACTCTGGAGTCATGTACTTTAGATTTAACTTTAAAGCTTGCATAGCACCTTTATAACTTCTGGATGAACACTTTTGTGCCTAAGGATAGATTGGAATATTCTCAAGTCATTCTGGGGAACCTGCTCTAGCTGTTGTAGATCAGTGTAAAGAAGTTCACAATCTCTTGCTTTTTTTAACTTCATGTAGATTTGTGATTTTTCTGTGTGGTAAATGATAAATTTGTTGCTCAAGCAGATATTTTAAGTAAATAAACAAGCTTTACCAGCTAGTTAACTTTGTGACAAGTTCACTTGAATATAACAACGTAATTCTGCTTCTATCTATCCACTATGTCTAGTTACATCATGTACATTTATTTCAAATTTGAAATCTGTATTTGTTGTTTAAAACTAAATTTTTTATTGTTTTTGGTGTTAAGAATGCTCTTATATTACTATCATTGATATCATGTATAAAAACAGCATTAAATAAAAAATGACTCCTTTTATGGCTGACTTCTAGAGGACCAAAGATGATAACTAATTTTTATGTTGAAATTTAAAGTTAAAACATTTTGCAAGAATAATATATATATAGATGTTAAATAAATAAACTTTTTTTGTTTTGGAGTTGCAGAAAAAGTTGTCTGTTTGTTATCAATGAGAAAAAAGATCCATGTGCTGCTGAAAAAGCTGTATTAAAATATTTGAGTAGATTTAGGTTCATGATAAATACTATTAATTTACTTTATGGACTGTTCCATTATTTGTGGTTTACTTATGTTTACTCTCAGTTAAATTTTTTTTAATACCTATGAGTAATAATTTTAATTAGTTAAAGGATTTTAAGGTGCTTTATTAAATTAATTGACTCAAATATGATGATAAACTGACAAAAAACGAGGTATAAACATATTCACATTGTTTGTTGTAACATCAACAGTGTTTTCATATTTTCTTTATGCTTTTTAGTTCAATTTCTTGTTTGTTTTTGTATTTACAATGTTATTGTTACCATAATTTTTTTTCTCTTTATTTAGAATTATTCATGATAATGGTTTTTCAGAGGAAGATCTTCTTCGGTTTAAACCTATCATTTTTAGTAATACTGTTATGTCACTGATCTCAATTCTTAGAGCTATGGAAAAGTTGCATATTAATTTTGGAGAAGAAGCTAGGCAGGTTGGCATCAGTACTTTGTATTTATTAGCAAAGTTTAGATTTTAAATATTTGTTTAGGAATTTTATTGTTGGCCTTGTTTTTAATTAATTTTTTTTTAAACTTAATTCATAAAAGGTGAAGTTGTTGGTAATTCATTGACTTTTTAGTTTTTATTTTACAATTTTATTCTTCAAACTCTATTTGACATTTTTTATATATATTCTTGTTCCATAGAATGACTCAAAATTGTTGTTCCAAGTTGCACTACGTAATGAAGAGGCTTTACCATTTTCACCAGAACTTCTTAAAGCTATGAAGAATTTGTGGGCAGATGAGGGTGTTATAAAATGTTTTAGGAGAAGTAGAGAATATCAACTCAATGATTCAACTCAATAGTTAGTTATTGGGAACTTTATTGGAATGAATATTTTTGTTTTGTTTTTCTATAAATACTTTAAAGTATTATAGGGAACTTGTTTTAGAAAATTATTCAATAACCCAGTTTTTTATAAATTATTTAACAAGTGAGCATATCACTTGTTTAATTTTTTTTAATGGTTAAATTTTTCATTCAATAATCTTTGGAAACCAATTTGTTACTATATTTTGTGTTGCCATTAATTTAAATTATGTTGATACTAAATGAATTATTTAACTATATGATTAAACTATGCTAATATATATATATAAAAAGTCCATATTTTCAATAAATCAAATGGAATATAATTTGATGTTTGCGGTTTATAAACCTTTAGCTACTTGGATTCAATTGATAGACTTGGAGAACCTAATTACAGACCAACAGAGCAGGATATTTTACGTACCAGAGTAAGGACTGCTGGCATTGTGGAGATTCAATTCACTTTTAGAAAATTAAATTTTAGGTAGGCAAAACTTTTTTTTTTATTATTTGTATTTTTACATTTATTTTGATAATAGAAGAAAAATATTTTAAAAAAGCTTTTTTTTTTTTTTTTATTACAACAAAAAAAAAAAAAAAGATTTTATCACACTGAAATGAAACATTTAGGATTAAGATTGCATTAAATAAATTGACACAAAATATATTTGCAACATAAAGCAATTTTATGTAGTTTTTTCTAATGTAATGAGAGTTATTAACTTTTGCATTATTCATAGGCTCCTTGATGTAGGAGGCCAAAGAACAGAGCGCCGAAAATGGATTCACTGTTTTCAAGATGTAACAGCAATTATATTTTGCGCTGCCCTCAGTTGTTATGATTTGCGTCTTGCTGAGGATGATATAACAGTAAGTGATGCTGTTTTGTTGTTCAATTATTTTCAGTTTAGATGCTTTTAGAATGATAAAGTTAAATATTTTCTATCAAAAGATTTTTTTTATTAAAGTTAATAATTTAACAATTTAAAAATCATGAACCATTTTTAACCTTCCTGATTTGTTGTCAATGACTTCAAATCCTCTAAATTTTTTGCAAGTAAATTGATTGTAGGTTTTAACAATCCCCATCCTATCCCCTTCAGGGGATGGGGATGGGGACAGACCTGATGGGGACAAGTTTGAATTCAATTGAAACTTTGTCAATCATAATAGATTTTTGAAAAAGAATCAACCAATCAAGTTTAAATTATACCATAAATGAATCAACCAATCAAGTTTGAATTTAACCATAATCTTATGTTTCAGGGTATTATTTTGATTTTTTTTTCTCCGTAGTTTTTACGTCTGTGTAATTGGTAATTTCCATTATTCATTTTTCTGTCTAACATATTGAATAACACATGGTCACTTAAAGTTTAAGTGGAGAGCCCAGATATTTGTGTTTAGTTTTAGTTTTAGGCCAGATAATTGTGTTTAGATTAAGTTGAGGGTCCAGATAAAAAAGAACATGCTGTATTGTATATAAGCATTTTTTTTTATTATTTTTTTTTATTATTTTAATTTATTTATGTAAAGGTATGTATATACATTTTAGAACAGTTATATAATAAAAGAACAGTATAAAAGAACATGCTAAATTGTAACTTCTGAGTATGCTAATGTTGCGCTACCTTTTTATAAGAATAGTTTTAGTTAAAGGAATGTGATATTTCTACATATTACAAAAAAATATATACAATCATAATTTTAACACTTGATTTACAAAACTCTTAAATGTCATTCATAAACATGATTTTGGCTTTGAAAATTTTGTTTGATTCTGTCGGTCTAATATATTACTTGCAACTGCATTTATACGCAGCAAATGTTTGTTTCTTGCTCAATTTCCATTTCGGCAATTCTTATTTTCGTAAGCATTTTTTTTCATTATCTGTGATTTTTAACTTTTAAATGCTCAAACTTCAAAGTTTTAAAAAATATCAAAATTATGTTCATTAAAAATACAAAAAAGTTATCATTTTCTTAACAACTTGAAATGGTTAATAAATTCTGAGCACATGTTTGAAATCAACTTTAGATAATTCTATAAAAATCACGTACAAAAATAATATAAGAATATTAAGTTAAAAGAAGCAAAAATCTTATTCTCTTTTGACCTTGCTTTAAAGCACATAAATATTCAACATTGTCACAACGCTGCAAGCTTTTTAAATTTAGACTAATTTATGCTAGCAAATACCTTAATTTGCTCTCAATGATAAAGTAATATTCGCGAGAGAAAATTGGGATAGTTTCGCGAGTTTCATTTTTGCATTTGAACAAATTTTTTATGTTTTTACAAGTTTTTGAAAAATTTATAAGAATCTACGCAAAATTTGCAATAATTAAATTGATATATTTTTACAGAATGTAAACCCTTAGCAAACACATGTGACAGGTTTACAATCCGAGTTAACTCTCATTGTGGTTTAATGTGTCTTTTTTTATTTCAATCCAGAATCGAATGGTTGAAAGTTTGAAGTTGTTTGATTCAATTGTAAATAACGATCATTTTATAAGTACTTCGGTTATTCTCTTTCTTAATAAGAAAGACTTGTTTAAACTTAAAATTCCACATTCCCCGTTGACGCTATGCTTTCCAGAGTACACAGGTGAATTTTTTTTTTTTTTTTTTTTTTTTTTTTTTTTTTTTTTTTTTTTTTTTTTTTAAAGTTCCATTTATACTGCTGTAAATGTTACGTGTGTTGTATATGAATGGTTAGTTTTTTGTAATTTAATTTTTTTTTTTTTTTTTGTTTATTCAAACTTTTCAAGATAGGAAAATACTTTTTCGATGAATTTCTCCCCATTTCTTTGACAATCTTGTTGTTCTGCACTTTAATTGCATCAATTCATTTCGTTGACAACGTTGGTGTTTCGCACCTTATTTGCATAAATTCATTTCATTTGATTACGTTGTTGTTATGCACTTTCATTGAATAAATTAGTTTCGTTGACAACGTTGGTGTTTTGCACTTTAGTTGCATAAATATACTTTTGCTTTAATCTGTTTCTTTTTCCTTAATCATTCAGCGCACGTTTACCTGCGTACGAATTTTTTAAAAATAACATTTAGTTCGTTTTTATTTTGCAGGAGAAAATGAATACGAAGAGGCGTGTAGCTATATTAGGCAAAAATACTTAGACAGAAATCGCAATGAAGCTAAAGAAATCTATGTGCACTTAACTTGTGCAACGGACACTGCAAACATTGATTTTGTCTTTAAAGCAGTTACAAATATGATAATTGCTGCTAATTTAAAG
The DNA here is from genome assembly GCF_058129835.1 of Hydra viridissima. NCBI lineage: Eukaryota > Metazoa > Cnidaria > Hydrozoa > Anthoathecata > Hydridae > Hydra > Hydra viridissima. The sequence goes on along the minus strand of NW_028324311.1, from coordinate 6,648,861 downwards.
AAAAGTGGTTTAACGTAAATCCCTCTGTCAAAATTGAAAATAGAAATTTATTAAAGTTTTGCTGGAGATAAATGGTCTAAATAAAATATCTACGAAAGTGGACCGAGCGGACGTAAAGTGATGCGGAAGGTGGCATTCTATTAGGAATTCCCGCAAAATGGAGAAAAATAGCAACTAAGACTAGACCACTCCGTTTGAAAAGAATTGCCGTGCAAGAAAACATGCGCTTTTCTTCCTTTAACTTGCAAGAAAACATGCGCTTTTCTTCCTTTAACTTGCAAGAAAACACGCGCTTTTCTTCCTTTAACTTGCGAACTTTTTAGCCGTTGGCAAAATTTTATTTTTTCTAATGAATAACAAGCAATTTTACCCCAAATTTTCATTTTCGCTTTTTTTGTATTATAAAAAGATTGGTTTAGAGGATTTTGAATTTCCAAATGATCTGCTCAAATGGTAGTGACGTACTGAGGCATTTGGGTTGTTTTTCTATTTTGTTCTGTATTTTGTTGTTCTGTAATTTTATTCCAAAGAATTGTTTGTCTTGTATATATTTTCAACTGAAACTATTGCGTATTGTTTGTGTGAATGCGCCTTAAATGTGAATAAGGATATCATGATTTAAGTCTGTATTTTGAAAAGATTTCTTTTGTTTATTTGCAACCAATCGTTTTTTTTTTGCAGCTTAGAAACTAACACTGAGTCTTCTGCTACTTATCAGCTACGCACGAGTTAAGTTTCTAAATTCAAGAGTTTCTAAATTGAAATTTTTATATAAAGCGCGTTACATTTGAGTTTCTTTCTGTGATTGCGTGTGTTTTATAATATATGTGATTTTAAAAATTAACTAATAATAGTTTATACGAATAATTAAGTCGTTTTTATTCCTTTTAGTAACAAAACACTTCTGTTGTGTAAAAGTCTATAATTATGCATTAAGTTTTGCAGGGCTGCCGATGTTTATGGACGAAGATAAACAAAGGTCAATGTGATAACTACGTTAATGTCATTTAAGTGTGATGATTATGCCGTACGGTTATCAAAAGGAACTGCCTCTGCCTATTAAAAAAGTGTGGGTTTTAATAATTCATTATAATGCAGTTTACTTGGATTTCATTTTATTCGATGGTAATTGTTAGTGTTCCCATCAAGTTTCTATTATTTTTTCCATCTATTTCTATTATTTTTAATGATATTTCTATTATTTTTAATGATATTTTTATTTCTATATATTCCCATCTAGTTCTAATACTAATTTTTGTATGAAATCAGAAGCTGTTTCATTATCCAATGTTTAAACACTAGAACAAATATTTGCTGATATTTTGATATTTTGCATGTGTCATCAATTAATCAAGATGTAATCGTACCTAACTCAGGAATATTATAAAAAGGGGGCCTCTTAAAAGTTAATTGCTAACACCCCTGTTAAGACTTCAAGTATAAATCTTTTCATCTTCCACTATCTAACAAACTTTTACTTTCTTCATAAATAGCAGAGATTTTTTAAGCAAAAAAAGAAAATTTTAACTTAAAAGTATATAAAATTAAAAAATGTCCATGAATTAAAAAACCTACACTAATTTTAAAAACAGAAATTAATATGGACATCAAAATCACCTGATAAATAAAACGAAGATATTTAAAAAATTTAAATCACTTTTATTGTTTCATGTTTAATTCTCATCTATTGTTTGGTTATTGACGTTTTGGAATTCAAAAGTGAAAATAAATAGAGTAAAATGGGGTCAAATGAAATAGTTAAGAATTTTAATTAATTTTTTTTTAAGGGAAAAAGGTTTTTAACTTTTTTTTGTTTTAAAGTTGTAGAGAATTTTGAGCTGTATTTAAATATATACAAATCAAGTAAAAGAAGTTTACAGTTTTTTAAGAAACTTTATTTAATTGAAAAAAAAAGTTATTTCATTCGACCCTCACATTCGGGGAGAATGAAATACGTAAATCTATGTGTAATTAAAACAACACTTAACTAAAGAAAACAAAAAGCAACCAATAATAACAATTAAAAAAACAACCCAATAAAAAAAACCTTATTCTTGTGATGATGTTGAGTCGTAAAGAGGTACTAGAGGTTAAGCTGAGTTGTCACTTGTGTGGCACTTTTTGGTGCAATAAAACTCAGCGCCTTTTACATATCGCTTTGGTATGCATGTTTGACAAAACCAAACCTTGCATTTTAAATTTTCACACTGGTACCATTCCATATTTTGACTTGTTGAAGTTTCGCCTAAAACTTTACGGCACTTTTTACACTTGACTTGGTTTGTAGCTGTTAATGTTGTTGGAGTCGCTGTTATTGCTTGGTTTATTTGCTGCTCGTCATTAAAGCTAAGCTTGCGTTATTTTTTAGCTTGCTTTGCTGCTTTTTTGCTCACAGCATCTTTCAATCTCTCGAGTATTTCAGGTTTATTGAGACTCTCCCCTTCGAACCTTGGTACGTCTACATTTTTTCGTTTTTTTGTGTCAACGTGTTGAATGCGAAACATTTGTCTGGACCACTAGACACCAATCTCTATACAGAGTGTAAAATCTCGAGGATTATAAAAAAAAACTGAACGTTTGGAAAGACAATATATTTAAACTAGTACAAATGCCAAAGTGTCTATGCTTCTCTACCAACAGAATATATAATAAAAAAGAGGTCTGTGGAGAGCACGCACCAATAAATTGACCATTAAAAATAATAACAATAATTAAGTTACAAATACCACATTTAACAACACCCACATGCAATAATAAAATATCACTTTCAACATGCTTCTTTACAATAATTAATTTTTTACATTCACTTTTAACACACTCCCCCCTGTTGACTTGTCAACAATATTTTTCTTTTAATTGTCTTAAGGTGAGTTTCCACTCATCCGTTTAGCTACGGGAACGGGAAAGGGATGGGAAAATTAATCACGTGAGCATGCGCAGTTTGTAATTTGATTTTCCCGCAGCTAAGTTTTTCCCATCATATCTGTCTCGGGAAAAGGTTAATCTCAAATCAACTTTTTCCCGTAAATAAGCAAATAGCGAAACGAGCAGCCAATCACCTTGCTAGAATTTTCGAAAAATAAAAACAAAAAAGTGTAAAAGTTTCCAAGAATTTTTCCATTTTCGTAATTTTGTCAAAAACATTTATTTTCCTATAATTATGTATGTAATTACTTAAAGCTATTTACGCGTATATTTTCATTTTCCTACTATGAAGCAAAATGGAAATCATTAAGATATTTAGTTACTCACAATTACAACTTTGTTAGTTTTACTGCTAATTTTAAATTGTATAAATACCTGAATAAAATGTTAAAATATTAAACTTTGAAGTGAACTGTCCGATTTACGATATTGATTATTATAAATTTAATTTAATAATGAATGAATTAAATGTGGATTTTTCAAGAATACAAAATGTTCCAACAAACTTGGATGCTCATTTAATAGAAGAAGTGAGAAAATTTCCATGTTTATAGGACACAACAACTCGCGCATATAAGGAAACACCTTTAAAAGTTGAAGCATGGAGGCAGATATCTACTTTATTAAAAGTAGAAGGTAGCTACTTATTTTTTTAAGTAAATTTAAACAAAAATTTCTAAATAATAAAATAACGTAACCTATTTTACATAACGTAACCTATTTTTTTTTTTTTTTTTTTGTGTGTAGAAAAAACTTTGACTTCAGCATGGACGAAATTGAGAGAAAATTTTCGTAGATGCTTGAATTGTCAAAAAAAGGCTACCATGTCTGGAGCTGGTGGGGAACAATTACCATCATGCCAATTCTTCACAGAATTAATGTTTTTGAAAGATGTAATTGGGGTAAAATCGACTAGTTCAAACATAAAATGCGATATTTTTGCAATACAACATTTAGTTGAACACAGAGGACTTGAAAATATAGACAATTCCATTAGAGCATCAAGTTCAAGAGATAATTTGACTTTAGTAGAAAATGAAACAGTTATAAATTCAATTACATCACCTTAGATGATTATCTCATCACCAAATCATATGAAAAGAAAAATGAAAATTGACCCATTACAAGTTGCTCTTGAAAAAGCGATAATGAATGATGTGGAGCAAAATAAACTGATGAAAATAAATGAAAATGATCCAGATGAGTTATTCTGTAAAAGCTTAGTAAGCTCTTTTCATAATCTTTCAAAAAAGAAAAACAAATTAGCAAAAATAAAAGTTATGGAAATCCTCCTTGAAATGGAAAGTGACAATGAATGAAAATGTAAAATTTAATTTTCAAATAAAATATATTTCATATACGAAGATGTTAGTTATTTTTACATTCAATATATACATTTAAGGTAAACAATAAAATACTTCAAAAATAAAAACAAATAAAGTAACTAAAAAAACTATATATATTTATATATAACACACACACACACACATATATATATATATATATATATATATATATATATATATATATATATATATATATATATATATATATATATATATATATATATATATATATATATATATATATATATATATATATATATATATATATATATAAAGGAAGAGGAATTTCATCTTTGATCAAATGTGTTTTGAGTATGAGTAACCATATCATATTGCCATGGAACCTGTCCTTGGGGAGAATTAAAGAAGTCTCGAAATGATTCCCTCACTGCCTTTGCATCACGAGTATAGTTATTTGAGCCTAATTGTTTTTTTAAAAGTGTTATTCCTTGGTAATCAGAAACATCACTTCGCCATTCACCAGCTTGCAAACCAGATGGTGTTTCATAATCAACAAATTTTGAAGGGCAATATTGATTTAATGGTTCAAACTGACGACCATGCATAAGGTAGTTATGCAGAGCAGTGGCAGCTTTAGTCAAGTTAATTACAATATTTTCTTTTGCAATAATTGGTTTGCGAAAAATTCTGCATCTTGCTGCCAAAATACCAAAAGTATTTTCTATTGTTCTGCGTGCACGTGCCAATCTATAGTTATATATTCTTTCCTTCAAAGATAATATTTCTTTAGGGTATGGCTTCATTAAATAGTTTTTGAGGGGAAATGCCTCATCTCCAATTAGAACATATGACAGTTTTAAGTTTGAGCCTATTGGTTCATAAGGTTCTGGGATATTTAATAACTTTGATTCAAAAGCAATTCCCATTTTACTATTTCTGAATACACCACCATCACTGTTTCTACCAGTATCACCAATATCAACAAGTGTGAATTCATAGTTTGCATTACAAATAGCCATCAGAACAATAGATTGAGATTTTTTATAATTAAAGTAGAACGAGCCTGATCTTGAAGGGGCTTGCATAACTATATGTTTCCCATCTATAGCCCCTATGCAATTGGAGAAGTTCCATTTCTTCTCAAATTCGTTTGCTATAGATCTCCATTCATTTTTGTTTTTTGGATAGCTAATATATTCCATAGCCAACAAAATAGTCCATATAGCAGTAGAAGTTTCGTTTATTATTCTTCCTATGGAAGTCGGACTTATTCGAAACATACCAGATAGGTCTATTTGTGAAGTGCCTCCAAAAATATATCTCAAAGTGACCATTAAACGTTCACTCGCTCCAATTGTCTCGCGTCTGAGGGAAGATTTTGTAATCGCCGGTGCAATTAGACTTAACAAATGTTCATACTTTGTAGGTGTCATTCGAAAAAACTTAAAAAAGAATTCGTGATCGAAAAGTTGCATATCTTTTATAAATAAATTGAATGCTCCTTTTGTTTTTCTTTCTCTAAATAATTTTCTGACCCAAAACCTTTTTTTATACTTTTGCCTTCTTTTGATTTTTAAATAATTCAGTAATAACAAATGTAAAGTTCTTCTGCTAAGAATCGATAACACCGCCATTTTTATTATTTAGCTATCATTACTTAAAAGTGAAAGTTAAAGTAAAGCAAGTTTGACCAGTGCAAGTGGATATGAATATATCCCATCCGATCTGTCCAAATTGGTTTTTTTTCCCATCCCTTTCCCTTTCCCGTAGCAAAAAAGGATGAGTGGAAACTCACCTTTAGATATTGTCCATCAAGTGCTGCCTGTCGGGTTGGACGTTTGTTATTTGACCTGAGCGCCGCATCATTCTGCCCAATCTCGGTTTCAACTGCACAGACATTTTTTTTCGAATTATCTTTATCTTTGCTATCTTGTTCAATATTGCATGAAACTGTTTTCAGTTCTTTATAAGTAACGAGGAATTTTCCCATAACCTTTAACAGTGGTATCTTAACTGATCGTACCAATCTTTCATAAAATCCTCCCCACCAAGGGAAAGCAGGTAGGATGAATTTTTGAATAATCTTATTATTTAAATAAAACTTCTTTACTTCAATCGACTTAAATGTTTTAAAATTGTCACAAGTAATGCTATCAGGTATGCCCCTGCGTGCAATAAAGCGTTTGAGTGCTCGGAGGAAAGCAGGGATCTTCATGTCAGGAGTTAATTCCAGATGAGCAGCACGACTAGACGCACAGGTCAAAACTAAAACGTAAACCTTAGATACAGCATCAGTTTTTAAATAACTTTTTACATATAAGGGTCCAGCAAAATCTATGCCAACAGCTTGAAACGAAAACATAGAAACATTAACACAATAATCGGGTAAGTCAGGAGTTGGGTGAGGTAGCATTGTTCTTCCATTAATCTTCTTGCAAATAACACACTTACGCAAAACATTCTTGACAGTTTTTCTTCCTTTAATAATCCAAAACCTTGCTCTAAATTGACTTAATGTCATTTCAATGCCATGATGCATAACACGTTCATGGGCGTCACGAATAATTAACGCTGTAAAATAGCTGTGTATTCCATCACGTAAAATAATCGGATATTTTTCATTATAACTTAGTATCGAATTTCCAAATCGTCCTTTTAATCGCAATATATTTTGTTCGTCAGTGAACAACTTCAGGGATGAACTTAGCTTCTTGTAGTTATCTTAATAAACTGTAAATAAAACTGTTCAACTAATAACCATAAATTAAATGCCATATCATATTCATCAAGTGTCAATATGTTTTCTTTAATTATTCCATTGTTCTTCTTAATTGTTTTTATCAAATTACTTGCAAATCTATTCACATATCCAGTTACCATTATAAGTCTGTTCAATGTGCTATACTTCTTAATGTCTATCAGAACACCAATATTACCGCTACTCGCAGCCTCAACCATATCTACTCTACTCTTATTTATCCTATCTACACCCTTCAACTCAATCAGAACTTCATCCTCATTCAAACTGTTCTCACCATCAAACAATCCATCTTCAACCTCCTCCTCACATAAAAATTTAGGTCCAGATAACCAACTATCACTCAATAGCTTAAAACAAAACATACGAGTTGGAATATCTGTTGGATTCTCCAATCCTGCTACATGCCTCCATTTCTTCCTCTCAACCTCTTTCCTAATTACAACTACACAATTTTCCACCCAAGGTTTCCAAGTTTTCTCCTTCCCTTTAATCCAATGCAAAGCCACTTCAGAATCTGTCCAACAACTACATTACTCCTCAACATTTCTCAACAATTCTTTCCACTTAAACTCAATCTCTCCACTCACACTCGCATCCCACTCCTTTTTATCTCTACACAAAATTTGAAAAATTGTTTTTAGTCTGGCTGTTATAGGCGAAACAATGCCTAATGGATTGTAAATTGATGCCGAAATTTTCAAGATATTCCTTTTTGTTGTTTTAAGTTCCCGTGACATTTTTATAAAGTCATTAAATTGGAAAATAAATTCCTCATTTTTCGAGTCCCATTCAATTCCTAAAACTCTTTTATACTCATAATCGCTTTTACCCAATTCTGTTTCTAAATAAGTACTATCATCAAGATTGCTTATTGAATTTTTTATTTCCTTATTTCTTATCATTTTCTCATTAAAATCAAAATAGTTTTGTAGTTCTTGGCTGTTTGTTTTCCATTTCCTTAAATTGAAACCACCTTCAGACACAATTGTTTTAGACTTTGTATAAAATTCTTTACCCTTCGTTACACTTTCCGTTCCAGATGTGACATCATCTTTTTACAAACTTACCATTAGATTTTTCATATTTTTTGATGTGATGTCTTCTTGTTCCGTTTAATAAAAAGGGGCTACCAGTCAGACCAAATACTACTCTTAAAAACCTATAAACAATCAATTCTGAGTCCTGTTCTACACCCACATTTTTATACCAGAGAAATCTTAAATAATCTTTATGCTCACTAGAAATTTCTACATTTAAGAAAGGTTGTTTAATGTCTGCTAATATGGCAATATAATTTAATCGGAATCGCAGTAGTACATCAAATATTTTGGGCTACTTAACACCCATCCTAGAACAGAGGAAGAAGCCACAGGACAGCCCTCAAACCCTCTAATAACTTTACCTGTCATAAATTTATGGTACAAATCACACCCTACCAATAAGTCAATAGGAAAATCTTTGGAACCATCATCATAATCAGCTAGAATTAACTTTGAAATATGCGGATAATTTTTACACGCTCGAGGCTCTGTGTGTGCCAGTTATTTGTAGCCCTCTTGCCTCTGCAAAGGGCTACAAATAACTGGCACACACAGAGCCTCGAGCGTGTAATATATGTAAAACAATAATAATTGTTTTACATATATTACAAGTGGCAGATTTTCAACAAGTGGTCTTCTTCGTCATTCTTCGTCATTCAAATCTTCACAAGGAAGTCGAAATTGAAGTAACGAAAGAAAAACAAATTTTGAAGTTAGAAATGCTCAACCTAAAATTACGTCATCTATAAAAGATTGATCTCAAGATTCTCTACTTCGATGGACGAATCCACATCTTTAAAAATCGTCGCTACTTGAATTTAAATGTGCATTCATTAATTAGGCTTTAGAACTTGGGCATGATTCGAATAGTTGGGTCGCTTCCAGCTAAAAAAATTATTGATATGGTTGAAGATAAGTTATCCGAATTTAATTTATCTACAAAGAAGCATATAATTTCCAGAGTAACTGACGGTGCATCAGTTATGAAAAAAATATGGAAGATTAAGCGGGATGGAACATCAACTTTGTTATGCACATGGGCTACATTTAGCAGTTTGTGATGTTCTCTACAAAAAATCAGCGAATTTAAATTCATCAGGCAGTGAGTGTAATGCATCATGATGCATTACATGATGCATTACATGATGCATTACATGATGCATTACATGATGCATTACACGATGCATTACATGATGCATTACATGATGCATTACATGATGCATTACACGATGCATTACATGATGCATTACATGATGCATTACATGATGCATCGATTTCTTCAGTTACAAACAATTTAATTGGGAATTGAAAGACTCGGCCGACGCAACACATCCCTACTTGATGTAGTGGGTGTATTAGTGTTTATATTAGATGTTTTGCGCAAAAATAAAGATTGTTTTCGGCTAAAATGCTGCATTATGTGCAACAGAGAATTGTTGAAAGACGGGATAAAAATTTAGTTGGCTTGCTAAAATATTTAAATGATCCATCGAATTATAAACACGAATCGGACATAGATTCTGTATTATTATTGCCTTCCAAATCAGTCCTTTAAGCTACGGCTAAAAAATTATTTTCGAAGCTGTTTTTTGAGGATATTGATGGTGGTGGAAATTCCGCTGAAATTGAGGAATTAGAATGCAGTAATAATGGGACTGAAATGTCGTTTATGGCCAAACCAAATTTGAAGACAACATCTGAATTAACACTTCATCAAAAATTGGATGCTGCATTTACGAATGTTAGTGGAATTGAGAGTCCAGAAGATGTATTATATGACGTTAAAAATATTACAAAAGAAATGGATATTTTTGATGCAACGAAAAAGCGTACAAATAATTTAGAAAAATTATATAATACTCTGTTATCTATCCCACCTACATCAATCGATTCAGAAAGAGCATTTTCGGCGACAGGTTTTTTTGTTACGAAAATTCGGTCATCGTTAAGTGATAGCGCTATTGACAAATTATGTTTTTTAAAAAATTATTTTAAAAATTGATTTATATAAAAAATATGTTATTGAAGTTTATATTTGTTTTGTTTTAAGAGTCTTAAAAAGGCGTTTTTTTTTTGTATTTGTTTGAATTTAGATATTTCCCCCACCTAATTGGACAAATCCTTTCTTGTTACCTAATCCCGGGAATTAGATTTTTTACGGGAAATGAGAAGCCCTAATTGAAATGGTTGTTAAGGAAATAGTGAAGAAATTAACAACTCAATAATTTTTATTTCTTTACATTAAGTTAGAGTAAATAAATTTTCCTTTTCATAAATGTATTATATTTATAAGTATTTCTTGCTGTTATCAAACAACATAATCATGTGAAACCTGATCCTAAAAATGAAAGTAAGAGTGACGAACTCTTAATAACAATCTGGTATTATGTCATGACCCTGTTGCTGGATCAACGAAGTTGTAAGTATGGTTTATTGTTCTGTGTTAGAAACCTTGTGCAGCTAAACCTCTATATGCTCCCTACATATCGCTCCAAATATCTGTTTCTGGGCATACCCATTACGTTATAATGGGCAATAGGGTTACTGCATCACGGTTAGCAACAGGAATGAGTAGCCTCTCTCTAGTTGCTGGCTCATACGCACCAAATATCCACAAATGTTCTTCCACAATTCTCCCTCGGTTATATTTTCGTTTAGAAAAAAGTGACTCGTCTATTTCAACTATTGAGCCTAGACCTCCTAATTGTATATGGTTGCTGAAAAAGTAGTTAACAGCAATGTCTCTATAGAACTGGTTTCAGTCCACCACTGTATTGCAGGCTCCGATTTCTAAACCTTTTTGAATGTCTTTTACCGAAAACCTACAACTTTTTCTTGCACTTTCCGTCCAAATATACGTAATTCCAAGTATCTGCCATAATTCAAGTTTGGATTGTTCAAAGAAACTTCCAACTCGAATGTTTATTATTTTTTTGCATTGCTTTCTCGTTCAACGCCAAATCTTTCCATCAATACTACGACTATAGCTTTGTTAGTTGCATTGAATATTGCATCGAGGGCAGGTCATGGCTGTAGAAAGTAACACGAATTCTCTGCACCAATTTATGCACTCGTTAGTGTTGCCTTTAAATCTACGGCCAATTTTAGTTATTGTAATTATATCAAACTCAAGCATGGTAGGTCTTCTAGCAAGTGCCATTTTATATTTAATAGTAAAAAGATTTTAATCAAAGTTAAGATTTAGATCAAAAAACAAAAGAAATCTATTTGGGTAGTTTTGAATGCTTCTTTTTAACGCTGATGGTTGTGGAAATTATGATGTAACAACCAAACCATAAAAATAAAGTCTATAACTGTAATATTTATGTGGTTTTTTTAAAATTTACCATCGCGTTGAAAAAATGGCGAATATCAGCGTTTTCGTATGATTTTTTAATTTTTTCAGATTGAAATTAGAGTACCTTAAAGTTGGTCTAAAAGTATAGTTTCTTATACGTTTTCTTAGTTTTAAACGACGATCTTTCATAATCTGCAAAAAAAGTAGGGGTGGGGGTGGGATGGGGGTGGTGCGAAAGTAAAATAGTGCCGTTACCCAAATAAATCTCCAATAAAAAGTTTGCCGGCATTTTCCACTATTAATACTGTTAAAAAAATTTGTTAGCACTTTAGGAATATACGGAAACAAGAAGAATAAGTACCAAGTATCATTATCATTTTATACATATTTCGATTGAGGAATTATCATATCGTTATTAATTGTATTAAATTTTTGTTGTTAAGTCTTACGTAAGTCAAATCTTACCCGAACGTTACGCGGGTTCATACGTGCAGCTTTTATTGTTTACCTCAGAGTTGATAACGCCTCCTGGCGGCAAAGTAACTTTCTGCCGAAAGGCCGACTTTTTTTGGAGGCGGAAGCCACTGGGGGCCGCCGTCAGAAGACATTTTGGAGGCAAGTTAATTTGGAGACCACCTTCAGTGGTTTCCGCCTCCCAATTGGCAGCAGCAGCCAGAACTTATTTTTGGAGGCAGAATGTTTTGGAGGCCGCCGCCAATCGGGAGGCAGAAGCCTCTGGCGGCCCCCGTCAGAAGATGTTTTGGAGGCATGATGATTTGGAAACCGCCCCCATAGGCTTCTGCCTCCCAACTAGCGCCGAAAGCCATACTGAAGTTGGTATTTTAGTCTCTCGCCGTTAGAAGAAATGAAAACAAAAGGTGTTGCCATGTTTGTCAATAAAGGGAAAGGAGCAGGAGTTTTTGATTGCTCATAAACTCTTGACTTTTAAAAGTGATAAAGAATTTGTTAAAACAATCGATAGCAAGGGAAAAAACTGCTCAGTTTTCGTTTGAGGCTGTCGTAAAAAACTCTCTTGGAAATAAAAAAGAAGAAAACTCTGCTGTTTAATTGTTAGAAAGTTGAAAGTCTTTTATGCTCTTCGATGCGAAATAAGTATAAAACTTCGTTTTATAAATAGGCATCTTAAACAGTTTCTTGGTCAAGATGATTATCTAAAGGAGAGCAGTTCCACCAAGATCTTAAGAAGATGGATGATCGTTATCAAGGACATTTGGAAAAACGCATGATGACAGACAACTGTCCAACAGTACTGTCCAACTTTCTTTTGTCCACTTGCATCAAGCAAGTGGACAAAAGAAAGAGCTACGAGCAAAAGTTTCTTCCCGATTGAATATTTATGAGTAAACAATTTGTTCGAAATCCTTTTCAAAATTAAAATTTACGTTAATTTTTTATAAATTTATAAAAAGTTTGACTTTGGTAGGATGATGTTTATGCTATAAATTGTTTATTTTAAACGTGTTATTGACTTTTTTTTTCATCTTTTAATTTTATAAAAAATAAAATCTTTCAAAATATACCCTAGAATTTCCAAATGAGTTTCAATTCAAAAAAACTTCGGAAAAAATGTGCTAACTACCTAAAATTTGCAAAAATTAAAAAATTCTATGCAAAAAATCTGATGTCAGATTTGAATTCAGCTTATCAAAATAACAAGTGTCAAAATTAATGCAATAAAGTTTTTGTTTGCCTGTGTTATAACAAAAGTTAATTTTTTTTCTGCACGTTTTAAGACAAGATTTAGAATTTAGGCTTTCTCTTATATTCCATTTCAAAGCAAGTGACATTAAATGGAATCCTTTTTTTTATTGCTTGTATTATAATATAATTCAAGCTTATTGGAAGACTAATATTATTTTGTCAATTTAAAACTTAAGAACTTTTTTTCGATACTCTCCAATTAGATACTTTAGACTTGATAAGTTTTTCCACCATCCTGACGATACTATACAATTTAGAAACGATAAAAAATGACGTTCTTCAAGAAAAAAAAAAAGTATAAAAAGTATTTATTAATGACCTCAAACACCACAACACTGTGAGTGTTTTCATTGCGGTTTTTTAATTATAACTTGTTAAGGACAAAATATTTTTTTATTAATCAAGGACATGCCTTGTCATTATTTTCGAATGTTTCAGTTAGCAACGTTAATGCAAGTTGAATATAGTTATTTAGCTATCAGCAGAGTTTATAAAAGACGGAAAAAACACTTTTCTTTCGCAGCCATTGGCGTCCGCCTCCCCAAAATACGGAAATCTTGAAAATCGTTTTATAATATTAATTAAGGGTCCAACTTTGAAAACGATAACGAAACGATACGAAACGAAACGATATTTTCATTCAAAATCGTTTTAACGAAAACGATAACAAAATTTTTCAATATTTTTAACGAAAAAAACGATAAAAAACGATGAAAAACGACAAAAATGATCAAACAACAAAAAAATTTTTGTTCAACATTATTTTGACAAAATTTTAATGAAACTTTCAACATTCAGATAGTTGTTATCATTGTAAAAGTTGAAAACATAACAAAAAACGACCAAAAAAATGACAAAATTAAAAAGATTCACTTTTATTAACAATTTTAACACAAATTTATATAAAGAAAAATACAACATAAAAAATGGTATTTTTATACCTTGAAGAATATTGCATTGCTGGCAAAAAGTAAGTTTTACCAACTTTAGACACTATACATTTCTTAGTAAACATTTACCCTAACAAATCTGACAAGAAATGAAATTTTTTTCACGCACCAATAATATTCAAGTTTTTTTTAAAAAACTCTGTTTAATTTTCATCACCAGAATGTGAGTCACTAGCTGTTATCCATTTTTTGATCTTTACTCTGGCATAATTTTGTTGAATGTAGAGAAGTTTGTCTACTTGTTCAGGTTGAATTTTCGTTCTTTTGTATGATACAAGGTTTCCTGCGGAGCTGAATAGTCTTTCACATGAACAAGAGGTTGCAGGAATGCATAGAATTTTTTTTGCTTCGGTGGACAGATTAGGCAACATTTTTTCATTACATTTCCACCATTGCAGAATATTAACCTGCTTTGGAGGTGCTGGAAGATTGAAATAATAATTAAATTCTTTTTCAATGGGCGAAATATCTTGCAATTTCTTGTGTACTTTTAAGTTTTGGGATTGGAAAAGCTGCTCTATTGGATCCTCATCAGTACCAGTTTCTGAAATATTATTCAGTATAGGTTGTGGATCTTGATGATCCAAATAAGTTGGGTGATCTTTGATAATCATGTTGCATGTATTGTCAAATTGGTTGAATGCTTTCAGAACACTGCCTCTGTAGTAAGGATGAAACAGTGATGCAATGGCCCAGTATTTGTTGTCAGTCCCGGAATTGGGAAATCTCTTTTCAATAGCTGAAAAAAAATAATGTACGTACAAATCTCTTTAAAAATTTGATGATTTTGCTTATGAAAATCCCCAAAAAAACAAGAACAAAACTAACAAAAGCAAGTAGAATATTTCATAAAAATTGTTCTAAAATATATTTATGCACTGTAATATAAGTATAAACAAGTTGTTTGTATAATAATTTACTTAATATAAAGTAATGTTTGTTCAAAGATATAAATCAAATATTTTATTATTGCCAACCTAAAATATTCTTTAAGAAATTAAAGATTAAAAAGTAATAAAAAATTGTTACCTTGAATAAACTCCATCTGAAAGGACTTGACACATTCAATTTCAGATTTAATTTTCTTTGTTCTCTCCAGAAGGTTGTAAATTACTTTGGTTTGACCGGAACTTTTGTTGTTCAAGGTTTTCTAATAGGACTGGGTCAGGCTTACACCCAAGCTCGCATGTCGGGCTCGGGCTTTTACTAAATAAAGCAAAAGCCCGAGCCCACGCGGGCCTGAGTTTTGGGCAAAGCCCAACGGGCCTGATTTTTAGCTAAGGCTTAAAAAAACCGAAAAAAATGAAACTTACAAGGGAAAAAAAACAAAAAAATATATTGTTTTTTTTGGTTTAGAAAAGCCCAACTTAGGCCCCACCGAGGCCCCACCAAGACCCCACCAAGTCCCCACCAAGACCCCACCAAGGCCCACCGAGGCCCCACCGAGGCCCGAGTGAGGCCTCAAAAGCCCGCAAAAACCAAGCCCGCAGTCTTCAGTCCGAGCCCGCAGTCTTCAGCCCAAGCCCGAACCGAGCCTGCAAATTGTAGGCCCGACCCAGGCCTATAATTTCTAATGAAATACCTTGGTTAAATTTGCACCAATGTCAAATCTGCCATAATCATTAGGTAGTAAGAGTTTGGATAGTTTTAGCATTTTTATCCATTTCCGATGATATTAAATTCCCAAAAAATACCAAAAAAAGTCAAACTTTTTTGTGTTGTTGTTGAAACTTAACTTATTTAAACAATGAAATGAAAATAGTCGTTTTTGATCGCGAAAACGAAAAAAACGATCAAAAACGAAATGATGCTTAGTCGTTTTTGCGATAATAGTAGCGACTAAATTCTCGACAATGTCGTTCAAACGAAAAAAACGATATAGACGTTTTTGATCGCTAAAACGAAAAAAACGATCAAAAACGAAACGATTGTTGGACCCTTAATATTAATTGCCAAATTTTGAGTATTTTAACAAAATTATGACTTTGTCTGAGATTGGTTTTTTTCAAAAGCTATCGAATAAAATATTTTGATACGATAAATTTTTTAAATTTTTTAAATTTTACAACCATTTTTCATTCGTAATTTTTTTTTGTTTTTTATTACATAAACTTAAATAAAAATCGATTTAATCATCGAAACAAGTCAATTTTACTGAGTCTTTAAAGATTTAAGAATTAAAGTTTGGGTTGTGTTTTATATTCCATTTTAAAACAACTAACATTAAGTAAAATCTTTTTTTACATATGATTAACGTGATAAAGAGAATTTGACTTTGTCAAGCAAATCCAAATTTTGTCTAACTACTAAAATCGCGTTTAATGTTTCATCCGAAAGCCGAGTTCTCAAATGGTTGTAGACCATTGCAAAGCTACTAAAATCTAGTTCAACTTTGACCTGAGAAAATGCAGCACCAAAAACAACTTGAGAAATATTGTAAAGTTCCTTCCTGTTAGGATCATCACGTTTTAAATGCCAATATTCAAGAATATTAAAATTTTCATTCACACCAATACGTGGCTCACTATATATACAATATTTGTTATTTGCTGATGAATTCTTGTGTTTTGTATAATATCTATGCTTTGACGTTGACCTCCTCCTGAAAGAAGAGATATCAATTATTTGTTTATCAAACAACAAGTGCATAGGCGTAGAGTTTTAGTTTTCCCGGATGGGGCATAAACTACTTTGTAGGAGTTGAAAATCTATAATAAGAAATAAAAATTTTTTTTTAATGGGCATAAAAATGTTATTTATTTTCTCAAGTAAAATGTGTTCATGCGTATGGAGGCACGCATTAAAAACTCATCGATCAAATGATCAAGATCAAGAGTGTAGGCAATATCGCGATGGCAATTTAAAATAGCGAGATGATTCAATCGCTGAGACATTGTAGAACGCAAATAAGTCTTTAGCCTACGAAGACAAGAAAAAAAGCGCTCACACGTACATGAGGTGACAGCCATATATAGTAAAATTTTTACCAGCTTCACAAACTCGGGAATCAGTGGAATTAATTGAGAACGGAGACCATCATGGTCTACAAGCTCATTCAAAACTGATTCAAAATCAATTAGTTGAATATTCTTGAATTTTGCATGATCCACAAATATGTCGCGGTGGAGTTGTAGCCTTCTATAATCTTCAAAGTCATCTTTGTAAAAAGCCTCAATGAATCCAACTTCCAAGCACTGACCAATGAGAAATTTTTCTACATTTGCTAAATGGTCAGTGGTCTCAGTCGGTTCAAAACGGGTCGCAAGTCCAGTTATAACACAATCCAGAGATGCATAGAAAAGCTGGCGGTAGTGGTCCTCTGGAGTCGTAGCAAAGTATGGAACTCCACTTCCAGTAAATTTTGATGTAATTTTACGTTTCCGTGGCATCTCTGGTTTGTCAAGTAAACTACATTCTGCTGCTACAATAGTTGCATCCCATAAGACTTTGAAGCGAGTATCACCCCGGGCTTCTTTTAACACCTCTTTAAGCGTGTTGATAGTATTTCTTGCTTTGCAAAAATTAAGGTGCATGCCTAAAATGATTTTCAATAAACGTTTAACATTATAATTTGCTTAAAATAATATATTAAAAAAAAAACACTATGAGATAAAACAATATTTACCTTGGAGTGCTGTATTAGCATCCTCGATTATCGTGAAGATAATGCGCAATCTGTGTCAAACTTACAAAAAGATTCTAGATAACCCGCTGCTTCTGACTTAATTTTTGCTGAATTATCAGAATGATTTTCAAAATCCTCTAACCAGTTGATAATGGCGGAATAGTTACTCGTAATAGATATAATGGACGGTTTTCTAAGGATCCATCGAGTGGGGCAAAATGGCCGCAGTGATGTTCCGCTTTCTACATCCTCTACATTTCGAAATTTATTGAAACATGCCAATCGTTTCGGAGATCCACGGGCAAATGCGATGAATGATTGCACTAAATTCATAATGTTCCTGATCTCTATTTGGTTTTCAACAGAATCTTGTGCTACCAAGTTGAGATTATGAGCGCGGCAGTGCACGTAAATTGCCCGCTCTTCTTTCCGCCTCATTAAAGTCTGCAATCCATAAATACTTCCAGACATGTTAGACGATCCGTCAAAACATTGGCCCCGACAATTTTGAATCAGCAGGCTAAATCGACACAAAACGTCCATCAAACAGTTTAACAAAGTTGCGCTCTTGATGTTCTCGGTTTGGTAAAATCCCATAAAAAGCTCCTCAATTTTAAATTTTTCATTAACACGCCGAATGCAGATCGAAGCTGGTTTTTTCGCGGACATATCCGTTGTTTCATCGGCCATCAAACTATAGAATTGTGATTCTTTTATACTTTCGCATAGCTTACGAAGCGTTGCATGAGCAACGTCTTGTAGGATTTCGTTTTCAATTTCAGGCGAGAGCCACTTTTGCTTTTCAGGACGATTCGACCATTTCTTCAGTTCTAGAGAATCGTCTGCTCGTAGTTTGAGTAGCATGCGAGAGTTTGAATTATTTTCAACCTTTCCACGAATGGCAAGGCCTTGCGTTCCCTAATACATTAAGAAGAAACATTTAGTTATCCAGTAAATAAATTTAATGATTAATAGTTAATCTAAGTTTTTCTTAAACGAAATTGAAGAATTACCAAATAAAGAAGTGTTGTAAATATTTTTGATAAAGCCGTACGATTATCCATCATTACTTTATTTTGGTGATGATTAAGCTGTTGGATAACGGTCGATTCCAGTGTTGCTGAGGCGATCATACTAACAGACGCCCTATGGAGTTCAGATCGCTCGTGAGAACTAAAAATTTGTAAGGCTTTCTTCCAATTAGAAAATTCGTTTAAAATAAAAGCTTCGTACGAATCTTTTTCTCTTGAACTACGAGGTAAAGGCATTTTCATGTGGGAAGCTTTAATGCAGGTAGAACAAAAAACTTTTTCTTTCTCGCAGTCATATAAAACCCATTTATATTTTTCATTCCAGCTTTGTTTAAATTTTCTTCCCTTTTTTGATGGAAAAGATGACTGTCTTGAACAACAAGGTCTAGGCTCCTCTGTAAAAGACGGCGACTCAACAAAGCGGTTGAATCAGTTGCATCATCTGACTGAACAAATAATAAACTTTCATGAGTATTATCTTGAAAGTTATTAGCATTTTGAGATTCAGAAAAGAATACAACTGTTTCAATTTGATTTTCTTTTTTTGAAAAGTATTCACTAATCTTCTTCATTCTACAACATCGTAGAACTTATTACTTAAAAGTCAATGTACTGTTGAACAATTTAAAAAATTTCTTCAAAAACTTAGGTTTTATTAATTCAAATGATTTTTAATTCAAAACTTTTAAATAATTAATACAAATAATACTGCCAAAGTTATCAAAGAAAAAAAATATCAATTACTGAATGATAGTAAAATCTCTACCTGAAAGTTGAGTCAAACGTTCTTCATCTTCATCTCGTAAATTTTCAGGCTGTCAAGCAATTTCAGCAAGTTGTCTTTGTGAGTTTACAAAGTGATGAATCTTCAGTAGATGATCTACTCCACGGCTTCTCAACAAATCGTTGAAAACTTCATGACTAGCACTATTCCATGCAAAACGAGGATCCAGTAAGAGAACAGCGATGAAAGCATCACATTCGAAAAACCTTTGTGAACTTAAATTTAAAGCTTCCAGAAGTTTAGATGTTAAATTATTTTGTCCATCGGCAATCTTTTCTAAATTCATCACCATTCTCATCCATCGTAAAAAGAAGTCCGACATGGTATAGTCTGACCTTTGAAAATCCTTCATTGCATAAAATATCGGCTCGAATGTTCTTGCATATTCCTCAATAAATTTCCAGGTTTCATCATTTACTCTTAGCTCGCGGTTATTTCGATTAGTCCCGATTTGTTCATATATCACGAGTTTTTCAAACATGTCTGATACCATGATGTAAGTACTACTCCATCTCGGAGCAATATCTTTGCGTGGTCTCTTGAGATCAGCGAAAATTGCATCATATTTAGGCGCTTGTGTATTTCTTATAAATTTTCTTATTTCGGCAAGAGTGGCTTCAAACGGCTCTGTTATGTCTTTTGCAGCTAATTGGCAAACATGCGCTCCACAAAATATTTTGGTACAGATTGCACCAATATTGTTTTCTAACACATTTACTTTTCTCTCTTGTTCTTGAGTATGTGATAGTCTTTCGATCCCATCGTCTGTATCTTCAGAATTTTCTACAAGTTCTTCTTCAAAATTGACTCGGTCAAGCAGATCGAAATCTTCAAAATCAAACTGCTGTGCTTCCTCAACAAATTCATTACAAACGATCATTTGGTTTTGCATTTCTCTGATAGCATCAGAAGCTTTGATCATGTTTTTACCTTGATCCGAACAAGTTGAGTAAATATCATCTGCCCCTTTCCCTACTTTCGCAATCAGAGTAATTAGCTGATCAGCTAAAACCGCACCAAGTTGCCGTCCGTGCTGAGTGAGCATTCCCAAAGTTCGATCGTGCAATTTTCCATCTTTAGTATACCGAATACTTGCAGAAAAAACATTTGTATTGAAACGAGAAGCTGAATCAAACATTAATGACGGATATACATTTTCTATATCCTTTGCAATAAATTCATAAATTTGGTCAGCAGCTTTAAGAATAAATTCTTTTGCTTTTTGACGATTCCATTTCACACCAAAATCTTGAAGAGCCTTTCTAATCATCTTATTCTTTCCCATGTCATCAGCGACTGTCATAGGCAAATTTCTCATCAGAATCGATTTTATGAAGTCTCTTACTGTATCGTTGATATCGAAGTCAAATTTAACTTTTTTACGCGAAACGAAAATAGCATTTTCTTCACCGCTACCCTCATAATGATTACTATTTCGAATTCTCCTCCTTTCCGAAATTCCTAGTTCTATAGCAATATCCTTGTGTTTTGAATGCAAATGGTTTTTGAGATGAGAAACATTTCCGGCAAGAATTGCTGGCTTTTGTTCTGCGCACACTTTGCATTTCCATCTGTTATTTTCAGTCAAAAAATATTCTTTTACTCGTGTGTTTTGCATTTTACTCTACATAAAGCTTAAATCATCTTAATCAATCTCTCAGAAAAAAAGGTTAACTAAAAAAAAAATAATAAAAAATACCATTGCTTATTACTCGAATCTTAATGAATAAGAGATTCGAACAATTAAAATTCCATCGTCTAGAGACGCTTTTCAAAAAAAACTTTATCATACCGGTAAAGTACGAGATTTTTACTCCCACCTTTTTTTTATTTAGTAAAAATCTCATACTAAATTTTTACTGTATTTTTATGTAGAAATTTATTTTGCAACCACGTATTTTGTCAATACTTTTAAACGTTGCATCGTGTGGGGAAATCTATAGGGTAAATAATTAGTAAGAAAGCGACAAGGTAAACAGTTTATATATTTATAGTTGTTTAAAATAACTGCATTGAGTCTCCAATTATGTGATTTTAAAAGTACATGCCAAACTAAGCTAGTATTGCACCACTTTTATAGTGGTGCGATACTATATTAGTTTGGGATGTACTTTTGTATGGTGCAGTTTTCAACTCAAAAAAATTAAAAATTTTTAAAGAATCTTTTTTTAAATTTTTGTTCAGAGAAAAGTTATTTGGTGTAAAGAAGAGCAACACCACATAATTTAGTTTTTGAATGATGCTTATGATATTCCCAATGAGACAAATTCATTATCTGGCCGCATAGGCATCAATTCAACCACAGAACCCAATAAGAAAAAGACGTCGCGCCTAGGGCTTCTCATTTCCCGTAAAAAATCTAATTCCCGGGATTAGGTAACAAGAAAGGATTTGTCCAATTAGGTGGGGGAAATATCTAAATTCAAACAAATACAAAAAAAAACGCCTTTTTAAGACTCTTAAAACAAAACAAATATAAACTTCAATAACATATTTTTTATATAAATCAATTTTTAAAATAATTTTTTAAAAAACATAATTTGTCAATAGCGCTATCACTTAACGATGACCGAATTTTCGTAACAAAAAAACCTGTCGCCGAAAATGCTCTTTCTGAATCGATTGATGTAGGTGGGATAGATAACAGAGTATTATATAATTTTTCTAAATTATTTGTACGCTTTTTCGTTGCATCAAAAATATCCATTTCTTTTGTAATATTTTTAACGTCATATAATACATCTTCTGGACTCTCAATTCCACTAACATTCGTAAATGCAGCATCCAATTTTTGATGAAGTGTTAATTCAGATGTTGTCTTCAAATTTGGTTTGGCCATAAACGACATTTCAGTCCCATTATTACTGCATTCTAATTCCTCAATTTCAGCGGAATTTCCACCACCATCAATATCCTCAAAAAACAGCTTCGAAAATAATTTTTTAGCCGTAGCTTAAAGGACTGATTTGGAAGGCAATAATAATACAGAATCTATGTCCGATTCGTGTTTATAATTCGATGGATCATTTAAATATTTTAGCAAGCCAACTAAATTTTTATCCCGTCTTTCAACAATTCTCTGTTGCACATAATGCAGCATTTTAGCCGAAAACAATCTTTATTTTTGCGCAAAACATCTAATATAAACACTAATACACCCACTACATCAAGTAGGGATGTGTTGCGTCGGCCGAGTCTTTCAATTCCCAATTAAATTGTTTGTAACTGAAGAAATCGATGCATCATGTAATGCATCATGTAATGCATCATGTAATGCATCGTGTAATGCATCATGTAATGCATCATGTAATGCATCATGTAATGCATCATGTAATGCATCATGATGCATTACACTCACTGCCTGATGAATTTAAATTCGCTGATTTTTTGTAGAGAACATCACAAACTGCTAAATGTAGCCCATGTGCATAACAAAGTTGATGTTCCATCCCGCTTAATCTTCCATATTTTTTTCATAACTGATGCACCGTCAGTTACTCTGGAAATTATATGCTTCTTTGTAGATAAATTAAATTCGGATAACTTATCTTCAACCATATCAATAATTTTTTTAGCTGGAAGCGACCCAACTATTCGAATCGTGCCCAAGTTCTAAAGCCTAATTAATGAATGCACATTTAAATTCAAGTAGCGACGATTTTTAAAGATGTGTATTCGTCCATCGAAATAGGGAATCTTGAGATCAATCTTTTATAGATGACGTAATTTTAGGTTGAGCATTTCTAACTTCAAAATTTGTTTTTCTTTCGTTACTTCAATTTCGACTTCCTTGTGAAGATTTGAATGACGAAGAATGACGAAGAAGACCACTCGTTGAAAATCTGCCACTTGTAATTAGCAACCAGACAATCTCTAATGGCCTTATTATAAAAGGACAAAGATAGACTTCGACAAAGCACTAATTGCAACAATTTTAATTACAACTATCAAAAATGAATTGTCTATAAAAAATGTTTGTCTTTCTAGACAATCATTTTAAAAACGGACACTAAATGAACAATCTCGATTTTTTAATGAGGTATAGAAGATCTATTTCATATATAATTTGGACTTATAACGAGTAATTAAATTTTCACTGCAGCATCGTTTCAAAAACTGAAAACGAGCACAAAATTAAAAATACAATTTTTCTAACAGAAGTTCATTTTTTAATTTTTTGTCCAGCGTGTGCTGTTGATTAAAAAGTTAATGTCTATTTAAAAACCTCAAAATGGACTATTTTGTGCTCAATTGAAGTTCATTAATTACTCAGTTCAGTTGTTTTTCAATTCTCAGTGAATGTGCGTGAAAATTTATTTTTAAAATGCCCTCTCCAGTTTGGGATTTTTCTTAACATTCTATCCTCAGACTGTGAATCTGACTATGATTGGATCTAAATTTTGGAAAATCAACTATTTGTGTAAACATTATTGTCATATTCCGTCCTAAAATTTGTCACCACTTTAAATTTGTCACCATAAAAGTCATTTTTACCATGAAATAAAATTCAAATATAATGTATCGTATATTTTCTTTTTTGTTTCTAAGGGATTTTTTGGGTAATTTAGATTTTATTGGCAAAAATCAATATTTCTGGTTTTATGAAATCAAGTAAATTTAGACAAAATCATAGACACCAAATAGACAAGAGATTATGCTTTGTAGACTTATGAAGTGAAAATTATTTTTTAACTGAGCAATCTTAGGACACCATCAAAAATTTGATAGACACAACAAGGACAAAAAATTAAACATTTGTTGTGTCCATTACAACATACAGAATTGTCTATGTCTGTGTTGTAAGTCTATCCATAGACTAGTCTGGTTACTAGTTGTATTAAAACTCATTCATTCAAAGTAATTAACAAAAGTAATTTAAAAAATTTTTTGTTTTTTTCAAACCCCTTGGGAGTTGCGATGAAAAACGTTTTTTTTTATGTTAAAAAACTTTACGAAAAAAGCGCTAAAACTTTTGTAAATAAATGTAGTTTTAACTTACGTTACACAAATTCAAAATGAAAATGTGCCTTAACTAAGCATCGTTATTCAAAAATCTTAATGTATAAATATAAGATTTAATATTCTTTCACATATAATATTACAAAGTTTAAGTTTTCAAATTAAATTTTAGAAAAAACAAGACGTGATCATGTTTTTGCTAACTTACGTAACATGAAAATTGCAAAAGTTATTTTATTATTTTTTTTGAAATATATTTATATTTTAAAGAAAAAAATCTGACCAACAAGAAATTGAACATCTTAGCTCCGTTATCACTATAAAATATTTCGGAATATACAAAAAAAATCATGGGTAAAATAACATTTTGCAGTGGTACTTTTTTAACATGCATCAATGAGAAAAACCGTAACTTTCGGAACCATAAAAATGACTTAAATACATTTATTTTAGAACTAAAGGTATATTTTAAATAAACTTTCATGTGTCTACATCAATATTCATTTGTTATAAACTGACAAAAAAGAGTTTAAAATTTGACTACTTTTTCAGTTTCCGCTGTGGAATTGCCCATTTGTACTTGTCAAGTAAATCTCTGCAAGGTCAAAAAAGCATTACATGCATATGGTTGGTTAAGTTGTATGTTAAGCAGTAGTTTAATAAAAGTAAAAATTGCAATTGAAATTTTTAGTAAACTCCATTTGAAAATATTCTTCTAAAATTAAACGTTCAACTGAATATATATATATATATATATATATATATATATATATATATATATATATATATATATATATATATATATATATATATATATATATATATATATATATATATATATATATATATATATATATATATATATATATATATATATATATATATATATAGGGGAAACTGTTGTACCTTTGACCACGTTGTACCTTTAGTCACTCTGTCCTTTTGGCCGACTATTATCGTTTTGCAAAAACGTGAAGTGCCACTTGAAATATTAGTCCATGACGACTCTCTTAACCTTAAAATATTATGGTTGGGGAAGATTGTGTTGATCCACAAGAAATTATAAGTTTTAGCTCTTAAAAAGTAAATATTTATGTTTATCTTATTTTGATAACAAAACTGTCATAAATAGTTGTTTGGTTAATGTATGATATTATTAACATTAACCAACATCTTTTTTTTATTATGGAAAAGTTTAGATGATTATTTCTAACCCTAAATGGGGTTTGAGATGATAATTGTTGAAGAAACCCATCTCGTGTACCTTTGACCAGAGCACTATGCATCGCTTAGCGGAAATAGGATTTTGTACATATTTTTTTAGTGATTTTTCATATTTAAATTTTTTAAGTTTTTTTTTTTTGCATTCAGTTTTTAATTCTTTATAAAAAAAAAATTATTTTTAGTTTTTTTAAACTTTTGACATTTTAAGGGTTTTTTTAAGGTTTTAAAAAACTCGCATTTTTGTTAAAATCCTTTCAAAGTATATGATAAGTGTTAAATTTCTATATTATTTTTATGCGAAATTAAAATAATAATGTATTTCATTGAATGTAAAACAAGAAATAGAAAAAAAAGGTTTTCGAATAGCATTTTTTTGCTGATTTTTTGATTTCTTAAACATTGATTGATTTAAGCATGTGGTCACAGAGGTCGCCTCGTTTTTTTTGAATAAAATATAGCTACTGCGAATAAGCATCTGCGTATCGTTATCGAAATATCGAAACTAACCGATATTTTTTACGATAATGGGTTTCGATATGAATTGGTATATCCGATATGTTACGATATGATTCCGATAAAATATCGTTTGGGTTCCGATATGCACGATATCATTATCGCTTTTAGCGATAAATATCGCATAATTTGTCGATAAAAATTGTATAACGATATTTTTGAGTTTCGATATGTACGATACGTTCCGATAAAATATCGTTTGGTTTTCAAAACTTTTCAATATTTTACAAAATTTTGTATTAGATATAACTAAATGTTAAGTTGTTTTATATTAGATATTTTACAATATTTTGTATTAGATTTAACTAAATGTTAAGTTAAAATATTTTGCAATATATTTTCTCAATTTATTGATTAAAATATTGATAAAAAATAATAATCGCCTATTTTTTAACGCCGTTTTTTAGATTAAGTTGTTAAAAACGGCTCAGGCAGTTAGGAGAACAATCCAACTGTTTATTTTTTTAAATAAAAACATACCGTGGTGTGACCTAACAAAGTCCTATGCTTTAAGAAAGTCCTAAATTAAAAATTGACAAATTTCGTATATATAAAAGAATCATTTGCGGAAAATAACTCTGTTGTTTAAACTAGATATCTAGTTAGATAAAATAACTAAATTTTTTTCTTTAAATGTTTATTTTATGTATACGAAACTTGTCATTTCTTAAATTAGGACTTTCTTAAAGCTCCAAAATATTTTTATTTTTTTAAAAAAGAAAAAGTTATTCTTTAAATATTCGTAACAATTGTGGTTTATTCGATTAAAACTCATTATTAAAGTCCGCTTCTAGCTGAAATGTTGCCGCTAATTGTAGCGAATGGAAACTTTCGCTACCGGTTTCGGCCGAAACCGAATTCAAAATTTCTGCTTCGACAACCTTTTACTTATTCTGTTTCGGGCAAAATTACGGTTCAAACTACTACTGTAATGAACCAAAACTTTTTATAGGGAGTTTTTTTCTTTAAGTTTAGAAAACTTGTTTTTATTTAGTGTGGGATCATGATGATTTCCTAATTATATTGATGTTTTAATCGTTTGTGGGTAAATCAATTATCAATTACAAAAATTGAAGTAATTATTAATTGAAATCACGTGACAATTGAATCAAGTTACTATTCTCAAATCATTCTTTAAGCGATCATCAAATATTAAAATATTTTCACATGTTCTATTTTTTATCAAATCATGTTACATACTGATCGTTTAAATGCCTTATGTCCCATAAACCATTACAAAAACAAATCTATTTTGTTTTTTCAAATATTTATTTATTCAAACAAATTTGAATGATAAAAAAATGTCATAGTTATGGAGTTTTTGAAGATTTTTGTTATTATTATCAATATATATATATATATATATATATATATATATATATATATATATATATATATATATATATATATATATATATATACATATATATATGCATATATATATACATATATATATATATATATATATATATATATATATATATATATATATATATATATATATATATATATATATATATATATATATATATATATATATATATATATATATATATATATATTTGATAATAATAACAAAAATCTTCAAAATTTGTCAATTTTTAATTTAGGACTTTCTTAAAGCATAGAACTTTGTTAGGTCACACAACGGTATGTTTTTATTTAAAAAAATAAACAGTTGGATTGTTCTATAGAGATATACATAGAGATAAGTTGTTCCGTTGCGAAATTTGTTAGAACGTTATGTTAATAATTTTAATAGTTGTTTGTAACAACTATCAAAATTATTAATTCCGTAATCTTGTTGGTTTTTATGACGTTTTTGAGGGATATTGTCTGGTATAAAAGAAGGACTAAATTTGTAAAGATAGGTTTTTGTTTGAAGAGAATATTGTTGTCATCTCATCGATATGTTGCGAGAAAACTACAATATCGATCAATAGATAGATGCATTTGAATAATATATAAGTTTTTGTAATGAGTTATGAGACACTGTTAAGTAAAATAGTTATTTCATGTTATTTTGATATTGATTTGGCTTTCATGTTTCAGATTGTTTCGATTTCGGCTTCACTCAAACTTCGGTTTCGGTTTTGGTTACGGTTTTAATTACGGTTCTACTGAACCGAATTTAACTAGCTAATTGTAATAAAAACGTTTTTAAAAACTCTCTGGGAAAAGGTTTTTGGGATACTCTTTAAATTACTTAGATGTACATAATTAGGCTCTTAAAATAAATTTTTTTTATAAGGAAAGATATTAAAATTTTAGTTTGAATTAGTATTAAATTTGTAATTGAACAACATTTTGAAGAATGCCAAGGTCAAGGAGCGAAATTTGGGATCACTTTGATGAAGAGGTCAGTACTACACCAGATGAAGAGCGACTTGTTACTGCAAAATGCAAGTATTGTTTTGCAATTTGCAAGTTGGCGGACAGGAACACATCTGGCATGAGATCACATTTGACAAGGAAGCATCCTGTTCAGTTTGCAGCCCTGGAGGAAAATCGCCATGTTGCTTTTGATGAGTTAAAACAGGTGCAATAAAGTTTACAAACGTTTTTACTTTTTTAATTTAAATATTAACTTTTATTTTCATATGTGTTAGTTATTATAACTATTACAATACCAAGATTTAACAAGATTTAACGATAAATATCAATAACTTTTGATAAATTCTGATGAATGTTTCAATATTAGGTATTTTAATGGGTTTCATATTTTTTTTAGACCTACAATGAAGACGAGGCTTATGAGCAGGTCAGAGATGATAAGACACCATTAATGTTGAGCAGTAGAGTTAAACGAGGAAGACTTTCCGGACCATCAGCAGAAAAGGTCCAAAATCTAAAGCATTGGGTCAAATACAAGCCACAAGACAACGAGCAGCTCAGAGGAGACATTGAAATTGTCAAGTTTTTGGCCCGTTTAAATTTGCCATTCTCTTTGGTTGAGCATGAAGCTTTTAAAGATTTTGTTCACTACTGCAACCCAAAAATGAATGTGAAGGCTGCAACAACATACTCCCGGTTCAAGTACGAAAAATTTTAATTGTTTTAAATAAAATTTTATTGTGGGGAGTCAATTCAATGGGAGTTCCAAGAGAACTAAATTTTTTAAAAAGCTACTTTTTTAAGACCAATCCACACCAATTTTTTTTTGGGTTATCTTAGTTGGTAACCAAATTGATATGTAACGAGAAATACCAATAATTTTTTATTTTAACTTTAGGTTGCCGTTGTTGAACAAAAATGTGAAAATCTGTGTGGATGACATTCTAAAGGAGGAATTGCCAAAGACCGCTGGATTTGCAATCTCAACTGACCTCTGGCAAAGTAGAAACAATGATGCATACCAAGCCAGTACATTGCACTATGTGAGTGAAGGCTTCCGATTAAGGATGTTTGTGATTGGAGTTTCTCCGTTTTCCGGACGACATACGGCTGAAGCCATTGCTCTTCGTCTGGATAAGTATGTTTTAGTATTTAATTTTTATTAGGTTAAAATTTCTGTAAATTAAGTTAATCGTTTGAATTATTTAGATAAGCAAAATCCGCCATTTAGTTTAAAGTTAATGTCACAAATTAATACTTTTATTTATATCTAAAATAACAACAAAATCTAATGCTTATCAGGAATGGATTGCTGCAACAACATTATTTAATGAACGGTTACATGCTGAAGTCCAAGGTCATGTTTCGGAAGATGATCCTTTCTATAATGTTGGAATGGAAGAAGCTCCTGCACTTATGACTTCCTATTCTGGTCCGGCTCCACCTCCAAAGTCGGACATTGTCACTGAATGGGAAATATTTCAAAAACTTCCAGGGGTTGTTGGTGTGGACGTGCTGGAATTTTGGAGAGCAAATAAATACAAATTTCCTCTCCTTGCTCAAGCTGCTAAAAAATGGCTATGTGTACCTGCTTCCTCAGCATCTTCAGAAAGAGCTTTTAGTGCCGGTGGTGGAATTGTCTCTTATAAAAGAACAAAATTGCAGCCTGAACAAGTTGAAAAATTGTTGTACATTCAGCAAAACTACCCTAAGGTCCAGATCAAAAGATGGCTTCTAACCAGTCGGGATGAAAAAGAGGAATTGTTTGAAGAGGCTTCTACCAATAACTCTCAGAATTCAGCTGCTTCAAGTCAGGGACTTCCTACTTCAACTCTTACATCAGCAGTTGAAATGGATGACTAACTTAAATTGGTTCATTGCCTTAGTGGCGTCATTGGTTTATTTTACTGCTTAAAGTTTATAAAATTTGCCATATAGTGATTTAGTGATTTCAATAAACCTTGACTTTGAGATTAAATTTTAATCTTTTTCTTATATTAAGTCACAGGCACAAACCTTAACGTGTTAAACATGTCACGTCAACAATTTATCAAGTAAAAAATTATTTTTTGTTTTTAGCTGTTTTTTGCTTCAACTTAAGTCTTGAATAAATTAAAAAATCAAAATTACAAATAAAGTTTTGTTTATTTCTTTTTTTTACATTAAATAGTGCACTTGTCAGCAATTTTATGACAGTATTTAGGTTTTTAAAAAAATTATTTTTTTAGTCGGAAAAAATAATATCGAAATGAATCGATAAGTATCGTTATCGTTTGAGTTACGATTTGAGTTACGATATTTAGGTAATTGACCGATAAATATCGTAATGAATCGATAAATATCGAAACTTTATCGTGCAAACTTTTTGGGTACGATATTATCGTAATATAAAAAAACTTACGATATGCACATTCCGATACCTTATCGTATCGTATCATAATACGATATGTTTCGATACGCAGACCCTTAACTGCGAATCGACTTCCATGCAAAAAAATCGAGGCGACCTCTGTGACCTCATGCTTTAAAATCATTTTTACACTGTGAGTTTTAATAAAAACCGACTTAATTCTGTGAAGTGAATGAAAATTCCGTAGTTCAATAACGTACGGTAAGTTTTTATTTGATTCAGTTTTACCTTGCGATGGTTTTTATAAATTATCAAAATGGCTACATTCACTCTTCGATCAAACATTCAGTTTCTAGAGAGTTTGAGCATCTTTTAGAGGATGAAGATAATTCTATTAAAGTTTTAGCACAGGAGGAACGTGATAACATATATGTTATTTGCAAAGTGGGTGGTGATGGTCAGAGTGACCAATCTGAGTTTCAGAATGCAGCAACTATGAAGAAGGGTGTGGATGATTACACTGTGTATAGTAAAGTGTTTGTACTGTTGGAGATTCGAAGTGGAAAAAAGATACTATGGAAAAATTGTAATCCAAATAGTCCAGATGCAACCTGTCATCTTATGTTTTGTTTTTCCAAAGAGACTGCTAGTTTTATTCAAGAGAAGTTTGAACATTTACAAAATGAAATTTTGTCTTTAGAGAATATTAACTTTACATTTCATGACAATACTATTGTTATAAATTCAAGTTTGTCAACCATTTATACCACAATGAATGATGGTAAAACACTTAATGCTGTGGTATCAAAAATGCTTTAAAAAAATATAGCATCTCAGTACTGTCATGTATGTCAAGCAAGTCCTAAGGAGTTTAATTTGGAAACCTTTTGGGATAAAGATATAAATGTAGACAAGAATAAATTGAAATTTGGAATTTGCAGTCTTCATTTGTGGATATGCAGCATGGAGTGGGTTTTTTTTAGTACTGCTTGCAAACTTCCAGCAGTGAAACAAGGAAGAAAAATTCCAGCAAAAAACAGCCAAGAATTTATTGAAAACAAAAAAAATTCCAGCACTTATTCAAAATACAATTAAAAATAAGGGTATCTTTTGTCAGGAAGGGAAGTGGTACATCCAACACTGGTAATGTTGCACGAAAATTCTTTAATAATCCATCTGTGACTGGAAGAATTTTAAATTTGAATACCACTATGATCAAACCATTTAGGGACCTGCTCATTGATATGAATAGTACAACCGCAAGACCGGATGTGAAAATTTTTAAGCAGAAATCTAAACGTCTGTTTTGGTCATAGTTTGGTTTCATTTCTAATTATCAGTTTTTAAAAACCATTCCAATGTCACAGTGTTTGCATAGAATGGTAGTTCATGGTGTTTCTTTTATTAAATATTTTAAGTATCCAATAGGTTCTTTGTCTGAGAGTGCCATTGAAACCAGTAACAAAGCCAACAAAACTGCACGAGTAGGTCATGCACATTTAACTTCTTTTGCTGAAAATACTAGGGATACAGCTAGTTATCTATTTATGACATCTGACATGTACCTATACTGTAAGAAGAACAAAATGCAAGAGGTATAAAAGCTATACTGCAAGAAGATTAAGCTGATAACTGTTCTTAAGGTAAATATTGGAGAAAATTTAGATATTTAATGTTATTGTTTAATTTTATTAATGATACATTTTAGGTGCTGGTGCTTGCCAATCTGATATTTCTGAGGTCTTTTAACATAATCAACACAGTATGTTCTTTTTATGCTAGTAAAAAAAAAAAACTAATTGTTAGAAAAGATGAAACATAAGAATCCCAAACTTTTATGTTTGAAGAAAAATTGCATCAATTGGCCTCAAGTTGACTCAATTTTGCCATGTTTTTGTTTTCCTCAAAAATGTGTCTAAAGTCCTTTTTCTACTAAGTGATGCATAATGCGATTCTTGAAGGCTTGTTGTAAATATTAAATGTTGCTCCACATTTAATATTTACAACAAAAATTTTAATTATATTTCAATTTATTTATTTATATTATATTTAATCATATTTCAATTTATCTATTTATTACAGTGAATAGAGTATTTTCTTGAATGTATAATTATTAGAATTAGAGTTTGATAATAGATAATTTCTTATAATAAATAGTTTATATCTTAAACTATACTATTTATTACAATAACAAAACTTTTTAAAATTTTAATGTTTGTTATTAAATAATTTTAGGAAGTCAAAGAGAAATAATTCATGTTAAGAAAAGAAATCAAGGAAGCATCATTAAACCATGCAGCTGTAATTGATAAGCAACTTTTAAAAAACGGCTATTTTCATAGCCACATATTGTTAAAAACCTATTATAGCATCAGAACCTTTATTCTGCATTTGAGGGGAATGGAACTTCTGGAGTATTTATTTTACTTTTATTTATAATAAAATGCTTATGTTATTTCCTTTTTTATTTAACATGAAAATATAAGTTGGAGACTAAAAATGCCTGTAACCCCTAAAAAAGATAAACTGATATATCAGACTTAGAGTTTTAAATATCAAAAACTATCGGTTTTATATCTTTTTAATCAATAATCGAATTAGTCCGGATAAACCAACTAAAAAACCGGAATGAAACCGGTTTTAAAAAAGACCGGACTTTTTTTTATAAATATATGTATAAACAAGCAATATCTCATAATTGATACTTATTTTAAAAAATTACTTCAAAATGTTAAACAGTTCTCTAGTTATAAGGCTATCTAGTTATAATTTCCTTTTTTTCTATCAGCGCGACTGGTTCGTACTGCGCTTTAATTTTTTGCGAACTGTAAGACGGCTGTACGGTATTGCTCTTGCATTTAAAATTCAGGGAAAAGCGTGTTATTACTTTCTTGCTGGTATTTTGAAAGTTTTAAATGTGATATAAGTGATACAGTATTAACAAATTACTTTTTATTTACAAACTATCTTTTATATATTTCTATATCTTATGCATTGTGTTTTATTTAATTTATTGATAAATAAGAGTAAATTTTACACTTGACACAATCCATTATTGGCATGTATATTTTTTATGTATTTATAATGCTTAGCAATAAGGAATTAAGAGCAAATAAATATATAATCATTTCTGTTAATATGTTTTAATCTTAAAATGCCAAGGAATAAAGTTGGTGTTTTTTGGTAAAAAGATTTGCGAAAAGAATATGTTTGATGCAGTGAATTTTGTTCTTCAACAAAAAATGAGTTTAAGTAAAGCAGCAAGACATTGCAGCATTAAAAAATCAACTTTGATATATCAGTTAAAGCAGTTTAAAAAATCTGGAAGAACCCAGTATTCATATTCACATAAGAAACCA
Source organism: Hydra viridissima (assembly GCF_058129835.1). Taxonomy (NCBI): domain Eukaryota; kingdom Metazoa; phylum Cnidaria; class Hydrozoa; order Anthoathecata; family Hydridae; genus Hydra; species Hydra viridissima. The sequence continues at coordinate 6,614,679 of NW_028324311.1, read as the reverse complement.
AAAAAAGTATTCTCAAAAAAAGAAGAATTAATTTTGGTAAAATACTTGGCATTCTTTGCATATGAGTATGCTTTAGCAAACCATAAAAAAATTGAAACTTCATGGATAATGAATAAATGTGCTGGTGAACAATGGCTACGAGATTTTTGGAAAAGATATAATGATAAGTTATCCCTACGTATACCGCAGCCAACAAGTCTTGGTAGATCTTCTGCATTCAATAAAGAAACTGTAAGAATTGCGTTTAAAAATTATAAAAATGTTTTAGAACGTTATCATTTTGAGCCATCAAACATTTGGAATTGTGATGAAACAGGAATTACCACAGTTCATGTACCACCAAAAATCCTAGCCCCAAAGGGCAAAAAGCAAATAGGGAGTATGACTAGTGCAGAAAGAGGCAATAATGTAACAATGATTGCAGCCATTAATGCTACTGGAAGTAGCATTCCACCAATACTTGTATTTTCGCGTGCAAAATTTAAGCACTACATGTTGAATGGTGCTCCTCCTGGAAGTGTAGAAGCAGCTAATATGTCTGGATGGTCAAATGAAGTCATTTTTCTGCAATTTCTTGAGGATTTTATTAGTAATGTACGACCTTCAGTAAAAAAACCAGTTCTTTTATTAATGGATAACCATGAAAGTTGTGTTAAGATTTCTATTATTGAATTAGCTAAAAGATCGGGCATAATTTTAATGAAATTTCATCCTCACACAACCCATAAAATGCAACCCCTTGATCGTGGTTTTTTTGGTCCATTTAAAATATTTTATAATAATGCCATGAATAATTGGATGATATCACCAGGAAATGCTGGTAAACCAGTTACAATTTATGATATATCTTACCTTGTTGGTCAAGCTTATCCTCGTGCTTTTGTACCAAATAATATTGTTAACAGTTTTAAATGTACTGGGTTTTTTCCCTTTAATGAAAATATTTTTACTGAAATTGACTTCTTAGCTGCAACTGTTACTGATAGGCCAATAGTGGATACTGAAACTTGCATTTCTAATGATAGCAATGAGGTTGAAACCACTCCTGACAATTTACCATCAACATTGGAAATTGTTTCACCTGAAATAATACGACCTCACCCAAAAGCCAAATTAAGAAAGGCAGCTATTACAAAAAGGCGTAAGGGAAAATCACGCATTTTAACTGATAAACCTGAAATGGAAGTTATTTTACATTCAAAATCTAATAATGAACAATGTCAAAAACCTTTTTCAAGACAAATAAAATCCATGGCAAAACAGATTATTTTTAATCAACATTCTGACACAAGTTTAAATAATGAAAGTTTTGATGAAATTGATTTTGGAATAAATATACTTGACAATGAATCAGAAAATAGTGAAATTGTTTCAGGAAGTTTCTTACTTGTCAAGTTAAGTGGAAAGAAATACTCTAGACATGTGGCAGAAGTTCTTGAAGTTGTTGGTTTAGTTTACAAAGTTAAGTATCTTAAGAAATCAGGAGACAATAAATTTATACGAGAAGATGACAATATTTATGATGTAGAACTTGAAGATATTATAATGAAAGTTCCACCACCAAGTGTTGGTCATGGATCATCTAGACTTCAGTATCTTATGTTTGATGTTGATCTGACATCTTTTACTGTACAGTAATGTTAATAAACATAATATATTTTATTTTCGTATTTTTTATTGTCTGCATTAAAAGGTTTGCTCTAAAAAGCATTATGGTCAAATCTAAATGAACCTAACAATTAAAAATAGTTTTAGTTGAGTTCAAAACCTATTTAGGGGATATTAATTTACTTAGGCCAGATTTTTTTTATGATCATATCATATCAATTACTTCCTATTGATATCGACATAATAACTTAAAATATAAAACTCCGCCAAGTAAAAGGGTTTTAAAATCAGTAACCTTAGGTACAATGAGTTCATTTCTAATTGTACCTAGGCCACCAGCTAGTATAGCAAATTATAGAAATATATTTTTGCTCTTAAATTATCTAAAAGATAGTAGCAACTTAATTAAAAACATTTTGTACAATTCAATCACATTTGAAGTTTCCAATCTTAACCCTAACCGTCCCATGTAAATAGCATCCAACTGAAAAAAATTTGACTAAGTCGAAATAGTACCGGTAATTGATGTCATTTTCTTTTATTTACTACAAAAAAACAAATAAAACAAAATCATAAGGAATATAACCGTAGATGTTACTTTAAAACACGACCCTAAGTACAAGGACAATGAATGGCCCTTTGTACAAGACTAGACACAAAACAAGATCTATCAAAAAATCCAAACTAAGCGAGACTTATGTAATGCTGCAATTAGTAGTTATTGTTCAAAACAAAATTACTTGAATCACTTGAATTACAAAAACACGTTTTACTTGGGATTGTAATATAAAAGTGACAAAAAAACAAAATTTTACTTTAGACCATTAAAAAATATTTTCTGGTTATAACTTGCTGCGGCAACGTCTTTAATTGCTTACAAAATGATTATATAAGCTTATATTGACATCTGGTTGTCCAGAAATTTCTTTATAACATATAGCAAAGGTGTAATATCTCCTGATTAATTATTAAAAGTCCAAATTATTCATGATTACTTATTAATAACATTTTGTTCAAAGGAACAACATACCTCGGTCAAAGGTACAACGTACATGTTGTACTATTGACCATTTGAGTACTTTTTTAAAAACGCTCAAAAATGATACTTTTTGGTTGAGTGAGAAAAAAGTCAAAAGTATAATTTTCGCGCAAAATATAAGAGAATAACATAAACTTTGAATGGTATAAATTGATTCAATAGTCAAGAAAAAAAACGCCCGGAAACAAAAAGTGGTCAGAGGTACAACAGGTTCCCCTATGTGTGTGTGTGTATATAAACGGTAGGTCAACGCCCGCTGTTCCTTATTGAACGTTTGATATGAACATTCAAGGGCTGTCAAAATAACGTTTGCAGTGAACGTCAAAACAACGTTCGCTGTCTGTTAATTGAACGTTCGCATCGAACATTCAAAAACTGTAAACCGGAGTTGGTTCACGTAACGTTTGCAGCGAACGATAAACGAACCTAAACGAACGTTATGAAAATTTTTCTTGAACGTTAATTGTTAGCTGGGAATGGGAATATGTGTACTATAATCCCTCCAAGGGGTTTCTTCGGAAGCTCATATAGTAGTTTTGACCCCTTTTTTTCATATGTGCCACATTCTAAAATTTAGAATATTAGATACAACCCATTTAGAAGATGCAGAACTGGTGAGTTTTTTGGTTTTTTTGTAAAATATCAAGGTATATCTAAAAACGCCAAAAGGCGTACTTCGGATTTAGCGAGAACGCCAAAAAGCATACTTCGGAGCGAAAAGGTTAATAAGCAAATACTGACATACGCCAGAAAGATTTTACTTTCCGGAAACACCTGTTTCGAATTTTTTTGTCTTTGTTTACAAAAAAAAGTTCTTAAAACAAGTTATATTCTTTAAAAAGGTGATCAACATAAGTTTTAGTAAAACCATAATATTTTTCGAACCCGTTGTTTAAGAAGTTGCATTCTGTTACGTTGTTTATGTCAGAAAAGATTCTAGCTCTAGTTATGTTAAATTCTCCTGTCAGAAATCCTTTTTCTAAATGTTCATTGCACTTAAAAGTTACTTCCATCAACTTTTTAAGGAAGTCCAATATCTTTTCTTGTTCATTTTCAATGAAATCTGTTTTATCAATTATGCCATCTTTTCCTCTGCTTCTTTCTTTTGCTGAGGCGTTGATTTTTTGTTTATCCAAACAACATAAAGCTTATCAAACAGGTAGAGGTGTTGTCTAAAAGCATCACTTATAGCAAAATTAACTGACCTCACTATAGTTTCATAACTATTGCAAAATACATCTTTTAAATCAACAAAGATCACTGGATGTTTTCCTAAGTGTTCATCAATAATCTCACGCTCATTTGATATTTTTAAAGATGTCAACAGCTTCTTTTTTCTGTTGAGTTGGTTTGTAAATAACTTATAATTTTTTTAACTATTTTTTGTCAGGATAACTATCAATTTCAATTTCTAAGAACATTTTCCTATTTAGAAAAGTTGTAAGTAATATTTTTGCAGCATGTTGCATAAGGTCTTTAATAAGGTATAAGACCTCTCAGAAATCTTAAAAAAAATTTTTTTTTTTTATGTAATTTTGGCACAAAATTTATCGCTGAACGCAAATTTGAAAACCATTTTTAAATATTTGATTTAGTTCTTGAGATATCCAATGTTTCCTTTGACTGGGTAAATTTTGTCTGCATAGCAACACGCATAGCAACGAGTTTTTAAAGAGAATTGCGAGCTTTTTCATTATATTTCTTTTTATCTAATAAACTTTGTAAACAATGGGTAAACGTCATGCAGAGTAAAACAAAGTACTAAAAGTAAAAAATCAAGAAGATTTCATGGAAATTGATTTTACCAGAAATTTGCTAAATGATTCAACTTTGCCAGTAGCTTCTTTTATTAGTAATGAAAAAGACAATCTTTCTTCTAGCACTTTGTTAAATTTATCTGTATCTTCAAAAAAAATTGAAAAAATTGAGACACCACAGCTAAATGAAAACAGTTCTGTTGGTTATCGTATTGTTGACATGGAAATTTTATCTAGTGTGATTTATCAATTATGTTGTAAAAAATGTCTACAATCTGGTTTAAATCTTTCAGAATGTTTTTCTAAGAAAAAGGGATTGAGCTCAATCTTATACATTTGGTGCTCTAACTGCAATGAAAAAATTGAATTCTATACTTCAAAGAAATGCTCTGGAAGAAAAACTTTTGATGTAAATAATAGAATAATTTATTCAATGCGTGCATGTGGTCAAGGTTTTTCAGGATTACAAAAGTTTACATCTTTAATGAACATCCCTAAACCAATGACTAAAAACAATTACAACAAAACAATTAAAACTGTCTCTGAATGTGCTAAAGTTGTTGCAAAAGAAATAATGATTGATGCTGCCAAAGATATCTCTCAGTCTTCTTTAAATATTGTTGATACTGCAGTATCAGTTGATGGTAGCTGGCAACGACGTGGATTCTCTTCATTAAATGGAGTTGTTACAGCAATATCAATGAAAACAGGTAAAATTCTTGATTGCGAACCAATGAGTCGATCATGCAGAGCATGCAGCCTGAAATTTAAACTGAAAGAAAGCAATCCTACTGCATTTGAAACATGGAAATCATCACATGTATGTAAATTAAATTATCGTGGCTCTGCTCCTGGTATGGAAGTGATTGGTGCACAAAGAATTTTTAGTCGTTCAATCTCTCAAAATAGACTAAGATATGTAGAGTATTATGGGGATGGTGATTGTAAAAGCTATTCTTATGTTAAGGATACTTATCCTGGTATTACAGTGTGTAAGTTGGAGTGTGTTGGACATGTACAAAAACGTGTTGGTAGTAGATTGAGAAAGTTGAAAAAAAACTATTAAAGGACTTGGAGGGGAAGGAAAATTAACAAATGCTACAATTAACCGTCTACAAGACTACTATGGAATTGCTGTTAGGCAAAATGTAAATGATTTAGAAGGTATGAAAAAGGCCATACTTGCAACATTGTTTCATGTATCTTCATCAGCTGAAAATAATTGGCATGATCATTGCCCTGATGGTATTAATAGCTGGTGTCGTTATAAACAGGAAAAAGCTAATAAAACCTCTACCTACAAACCAGGCACAGGGCTTCCACTCTCAGTTGTTAGCCATTTAAAACCAATTTATATTGATCTATCTAAAGAAGAACTTTTAAAAAAATGCTTTCATGGTAAGACTCAAAACCAAAATGAAAGTTTTAATGGGATGATATGGCAGCGTATACCCAAAGCAAAGTATGTTTCTTTAACACAGTTGGAGTTTGGAGTTTACGACGCTGTTTCAAATTTTAATATTGGAAGAAAAGCAAGTGTTCTTTTATTTGAAAAGTTGAATATGATTCCAGGAATATACACTCTTCAAGGTTGTTCAATCATGAACAAAAAGCGTCTAATTTTTGCAGAGTATCAAAATCGAACAACATCAAAAAAGCAATGAAAAGTAATTCGTGGATGCAAAAAAAAAAAAGAAGATGCAGATAATGACCAAGAAAGTAGACTATATGATCCTGGTTCATGTTCTTATAAGTAACTGTTTTTGAACTAGCATTATCATTGAAAATTTTTGGTACAATTATGAATGTTATATTTAAATGCGTTTTTCTCAATATGTAAATTTTTGACCTCCCGGCCATCCTATTTCACTAACGGTATGTTCAATTTGCATGAAACTTTATTAAATGTTTATTGCATCTAGTTTTACAATTGGAACTAAAAGTTTTGCAATATTACAAAAACTTTTTTATTTATACTAGCTTGATCTTAAAAAACTTTGTTTTTTTCAATACACCATTTTAAAAATTTCAGTGTAACTCAAATATTTATTTATTTTTAATAGTTTTAGTTCAGTTTGTAGATCAACATGTTATAAACCTTTTGCCAAAATTTTATACCCTAAAAGCTTTCAGTTACTGAGATAGTATGGCCGGGGTGGCACAAACATTTTTGAATGTTGACTATTTTAATTGGTAACCATGACAACTAATAAAATTATTTTTTTTATTTTTTTAAATGTTGTTACCTAGTTCTTTCTCAGAAAATAGTTGGTTTTTTGTTAAAACAGTTATTTTAATTTAAAAATTTTTGAGGGGTCTTATACCGCCCTAGGCTTGAGCCAGTGATCAAAAAGGGGTCTTAAGGTCTTAAGCAAACTTTTATCTATAATTGTAATTATAGTACTTTTTTTCACTAATTTCTTGAACGAAGAAGTACCTATGTCTGTGTAAGTGACATCTTTAGATTTTTTGTTTGGAATCGGTTCTTTTTTGAAAGAACTTTTTCATGAACAAATGCATATTTAGAATGTAAAACAATTATTATGCAGTTTATTACGCAGAATCCATTACAGCTATATACAGGGTGCGGCAGCGATTCGCGAACTTTTTAGAACATTTTTCAAAATGAGTTTTGAAAGTACTAAAAAACTGCATTCATGGAATATTAGTAGGAGAAAAGTTGAAGATAAATATTTTTTTCCCACCTTAACATTCAATTAGGTTTCCTTTTTTTTGATCACTGACTCAAGCCTAGGGCGGAAGGACTGGCAGGTGCATATTATGCAGTCCCTTGACATTGATTACCTAGCACGGGTAATTGATGAATTTAGTGACTTGACACTTGAATGGGCCTTTTGCAAGCCTTACTCTCAACTACGCTCCACACACTGTAGTCATGAGGATTCAGGTCAGGGCTGGATGGTGGCCAAAAGTGTTTGGGCCAGAAATTAGCCATATTGTCCTTAAGATTTTGTTGAGTTTTTCTAGACCAATGACAAAGTGCATTGTCTTGTTAAAAGATGTAATTGTTTTCTGGGAATGTCCTCTTTAGCCATGGGACCACATAACGTATTAGTAAGTTAATATACACATCAGAAGTCACTTTTTCTTTCTCTTTGATGTTGATTGTTGGACATTTCTCTCCATTAGAAGCGATGATTCCTAGCATCATGATGGACTAAGGGTGCTTGGTGTGATACACAGGTGGTGCTTTTTCACTCTTCTGCACAATCAATCTGTCATTACACCTATCTATCACACGGTCAACACTAAAAAGTTTTTTATCTGAGAAAACATTAACTGCTGACGAAGCATGGCTTTTTAGCTGATTCAGAAGTTTCTTTGATCGCTCCAATCGTAAAGTTTTTAGTCTTTCTGTCAAAAGTTGACAAGAAGGTTGGGCCAGACTGACTTTTCTAAGTGTTTTTAAAGTTCTTCTGACTGTCCTCTCATCAATATTTAACGATTCTTTTCAAGATGCTTTTTAAGCTTTTCTGTAATTTTTCTATAAACTTTTTTGTTCACTGTCACGTTTTTTCACTTTGTAAAATGTAGTTTTAGACACTCCAGAAACACTAATCACTTCAAGTGCAGGCAAACCCGCGTGAATCAAATTTAAAGTTTTGATTCTTTTAGCTTCCATTGTAAAACTTTTAACTAAAATGTTTTTTATTCACAATTTTATTAAATTCTAAGATGGTTATTGAACATTAATCAACAAAACCAAGTTGCGGAAGTATTTTATTTACATCACAAAACCTAGCCAAAAATTAGTTCGCGAATCGCTGCCGCACCCTGTAATAAAAGTATGGATTATCACACAGAATTCATTACAAATATGTAATAAAAATATTGAACAACACAGATGCAAGGTTATCGAATATCACAGGGTGATATTTGAATGTCAAATATTACAGTTATCAATTATCACTGGGTAATCAAGTCTTGGCAATAGAAGGTAATGGAAAGGTGATGCGTTAATAATTTAAAAAAAATAGCAAAATACCTTTTACTTCAGCTGACTGTTGAAGAAGAAAAAATTTTTACTTTTATTTTAACTAAGCTTTATTTAAAGAACTCATTTTTGTGTAATGAATTCTGTTAAAAAACTTCTTTTAAAATAAATTAATGCCTCATGAAAACTCAAAACAGTACTTTCATCTAGTACCTACAAATTGATTTTAATGTTACTTACCTGAATAATGTTCATTAATTCAGTGCATCTTTTAAATACTCGAGTATGGTATGATAAATTGGCATTTTTGAAGAAGCGAATCAATGTTTTTTTTAAGCCTTATTTTCATGAAAATAGTAGTATTCATGCAACTAAGATTTTTTTTTTTGCTAGAGAAAGTTCTTGAAACAACATTAGATACTATATACGTCATGTTTGGGAGAAGTAAAAAACTGGAGGCGTGAAGACTATTTAAAAATCCAACGTTGTGCTTTCTGCGAGAAAGCTATATAATATACAGTGGGTTGCATAAATATAGAGTCACTTAATTTTTAAAATGATTTTTTTTATGTTTTTTAAAATTTAAAGCAAACAAAAAAGTTAACAATTTAAATTTTTTGAAATTTTATTAACAGTGGTATTATAAACAAAATAAGAAAAAAAAATTTTTCAAAAAGAAAAATTAAGATTTTTTTATGAGAAACATATACAATTGTTAAAAAAAAAAAAAAAAAAAAAACGGAGCAAAAATATAGAGTCAGGGTGCATTTTAGTATTTTGTATGCGCACCGCGAACTTTTACACATGCACAAATACGTCTAGGCATAGATTCAACTAGTCCGATGCATAGTTCTCTTGGAAATTCTTTCCAAAGCTTTTTTAAGGCCTGCTGTAATTGTACAACACTGGCCAAGCTCTCTTTGAACAATCTCTTGTCAAGCTCAAATGTTCTCAATGGGATTGAGATCTGGAGAACGAGCTGGGCAAGGCATGACCGTAATGTTTTTCCGATCAAGCCACTCTTTAACCAAGATTGAAGTGTGAGCCGTTGCGCCATTGTGCTGAAAAATCCATTGTTGTCGTCTTCCGTAAAAAGCTCTGGTTGTTGGCAAAAGTTTCGAGGGTCTCTTTGTAGTTGTACTGGTTAATTCTGCTGGTATAAATGTTGTATGGCCCTGTTCCTTTATGGGAGAAGCATCCCCATATTCCAACTGATCCTCCTCCGCCTTGTATCCTTGGTACACAAAAACGCTCTTTGAACTTTTCACCAGCCAGCCTCCTGATGGTTAATCTTGACTTGAATTTATCACCTCAAAATTGGATTCGCCGCGAATTAGCTTAAAATCCAGAAGACCTTTTTTAGCAGATTTTATTACGCTTTTTTATTTAACACTGTAAAGTTAAAATTGTATTTAGCGTCAAAGGTAGTTTCCATAAAAAAATTTATCCTTGACGTCAAACAAAATCTAATTTAATTTTAATTGCTGAACTCGATGTCTTACTCTCCCCTTTTTTGGTGGTTAAAGTTGCCTTCTTTAATGATAAGTCAAAAAAGTTCTTCTTTTTTTAAAAATTCATTAAAAGTATGCATGCAAATTGAGCTATAAATAAATGATAAATAAAAAACTATGAAATAGTTAAAAACAGATAAATAACTGAGTCTTTACCATCTCGATTTCCCAATAATTTACAAAAAATCCCTTTTTCTTAAGTTACCAAATTAACTTCCATTTTTATGCTTTTTCTTTATTGGTATTATCGGCTATATTTGTAGAAATGGAAAACAAAAGAACACAAATTAAAAATGGAGTGCAAAATAGAAAATCGAATCAGTAAAAGGCTAAACTTGATAAAAATTCATTAAAAATAAAACTAAAATTGAGCTAAATAAATATAAAATAAACTATAAAATTTTCTGGTGTAAACTTTATATTAAAATTTAAGTATGCTCTTATATTTCTTTATTTCCAAAAATTTAAAAATATTTTAAAGGAAATTATACTTTGTTTTTTTTTAAAAAAGATTAATGTTAAAACTACTATGACTTGCCGATTCTGGCGCATTGACATTTTTTTATATGCATTGACAGTTTTCAAGACACAATATCGATTCTGGCGCATTGACATTTTTTTAATACCACATTAACATTTTTTATAATTCCGCATTGATACTTTTCTATACTTAAGGATTCAGGCGCATTGACATTTTTTTTAATACTTAATGAATTCAAGATGGCGTCGTGTTTTTAATTTTCTGCAATCATTTTTGTTGACTTACCTTTTTGTGTCTCTGCCTCGTGTTCTGAGTTTATATTTAATCATCATGTCCGAAGAGTTGATCATAGTCCATAAATGTAAAGCACGGTTTTAGTTTGTAATGTCCAAGGGCTAGCGTGTGAATTCCGTCTTGCAAGATGTGTCACTACTATGAATTGCGGATTCTGGCGCATTGATACTTTTTCCATACTTAATGAATTCAAGATGGCGTCGTGTTTTTAATTTTCTGCAATCATGAATTGTGTATTCTGTCACATTGTGATTTATAAAAATACCGCATTAGTATTTTTATAATATAGTGATTTGCTATAGTTAATGAATTCAAGAAGGCGTCGTGTTTTTAATTTTTTAATTTCTGCAATCATTTTTGTTGACTTACCTTTTTTTTGTGTCCTCGTGTTCTAGACCAAAGAGTTGATCATAGTCCATAAATGTAAAGCACGGTTTTATAATTAAAAGGTCGGGGTAAAATTCCATCCGAGTTTTGCAAACAGATGGGAGCAAATGTCGTCGTAAAATCTTTTCTTATCAATGGTTTTTAAAACTGAAAAATCTTCTGCACGACAAGGATGACCTCTATTTTGGAGCAGTTGAAACAAAATGTACTGGACATTCATAAAACTTTTTCTTTTTAATTCTTTCGGTTTGTCTTTTCCGTACACCAGATCGTATAAGAAAGACAAATCCTTGAAATCTTTGATGAGCTGTTCTTCGAGGTATTCTATATCGTCTCGCTTACCGACAAGCACGTAATAGATATAGTTGGCATTTTCATAATGGTTTGTATAATTGAGTTGTTTTAAAAAGATTAAAATGTGTTCTTTGGTAATGCGAGAATATTTCACATGCGTATTTTCAGAATGAACTAATAAGTTTAACGCCTTGAATTTTTTCTCTAATTTTTCAAAGACTTCTTCAGGAATCTTACAGTTTTGTTTGCCTTGATATTGTTTGATGCACTCTTGAAAATGAATGATGCGTGAGTAAGTGTATTTGTTCATCGAGTTGGATCGATCGCTGTCTTTATACGGGACAGCCGTTTCTAACATTTCTTGCTGACCTGAACACACGAGACAGAATTTTTTATTGCTGTCGTCCATCTCAAACTGGCTGGGATCGTTGTTGATGCAAAACTTGCATTTGGTGCGCGAGACAAGTGTCTGAGTGATTTTAATATCGTTCCACTGTCGTTGAGAAAGCGTTTCTTCCGCGATGGTAAAATATTGACGTTGAAGCTGGTTTTTTTCCTCGTCAAATTTAGCACGATCTTCAAACGAAAGCTGTGTTTGTAAAATGTCTTGGTATCGCTGGATGAGGTGATTTGTCTTAGCGATAAACGTTATTTTCTCGGTCTTGCGTTTATCCAATTCTTCTTTAGCCTCCAACAGATGCTTAATAGCTTCATCTGACAGGTCGTGTTTGTTTTCCAAAAGAAGAGATATGGATTTCAAGTGTGCTATATCGTCAAGATTATCCTTGTCAAACTTGTCCATAATTTTTGTGTTTAATAAGACAATGCTCATTTTTTAATGAGAGATAGTTCATTCTTTTAATTCGTCATCGTATTTTCTATTCTACAGTAAACTATAGTGAAAAAAAAATTTTTTAAAAATGACTTAAATAAAATTCTTTTTATATAAAATGAATGCGATATATAAAGATGATCTTATTAATATGCTTAGTGGTGAAGAAGTCAAATGTTCTACTGATAAATCTAGTCAATATATTAAATTCGAAAAAAACGTTCGAAAGCTTCCAAAGTGTGTTAAAATATCGTTTATAGAAATGATTAAAACAATACCATTAGAAGAAATTTTAATACTCTTAAAAAATTCTTTTGATACACATAATCGTATTGAAATGAGAAAAACAAAGGTTAAAGGGTTATCGAATGCTTTCTCGGTAAAAAGAATTTATCGGCATTATAATGGAGAAATTGTTGGTAATGCGAAAGCAAATTTAGATACAAGTAAAGAATAATTTTATATATCTTTATATATAAAATTTACATTTTTCATAGAATAGCACCTAAAAAGGGAATGCTATTAAAGGGTGAGTTCGGTCCGAGCAATAATCCAGATCCAATAGATTGATAGTCTTTTCCATTTTTAACAAAAAGTCCTTCACCCATAGTAGGTTTCACCCAAGGTCTTAAAAAGACTCCTGATCCTGCAGCAGTCATTTTCATTCCACTTCCATTCTTTTTCAAGTAAACGATTCCTCTTCCTGCAATTTTATCAACCATAGCAGAGCCAGCAGAAGAGCCTACTCCTGCTAACAATCCAGTGGCGAGAGCAGGAACTACTCTTGTTGCAAGTGTGCTACCTAACATACCTAGTAACGGTAGAAGAGCACCGATGAATCCACCTTCAATGGTTGAGTTGTGTGCAAGTTGTCTTTTGCTCAGTTTGAGTGTAACACCTTTACCAGCTTCATACGCTTTTGTAATTTTTTTCAATTGCGCATGAGTGATAGCGAGAATATGTTCACCGTTCAAGTCTTGATGAGATAGTCTTATATTGACATCAGTCTTGTCTTGAATCGCTTTTTTAATTTTATCAGATTGACTTTGTGAAATGTTTAATTTTACTTTTTGGTAACTCATTTTTTAAATAAAAGAAAAAAAATTATCGTTGAACAGCGCTGCTCGTAAAAAGATCTTGAAGCACAGAGGTTATTCTTTCTCTCACGTGAAATCGGAGGATAATGTCTTCACCTCTAAAGTCGATCAAATTACCGTTTTGATCTAAAATTCTTGTTTCCATTCTTGAAATTCTACCCACCATGATAGGCAAGTATATCAAGTGGAAAGGTTTTTCGCTAATTTTGTAGCCTGGAGGAGTGTCAGGATGAAAAGAGTAAATGTCAGATGTTCTTTTTCCGTTATCATAAGATGCTCCGATCGCATCGTTTGTGATTCTGATGATGGTCACATCGTCTATTCTCGAAAGTGCTTCAGACTCGTAATAGTCAATATAACTTGTGACTTTATCTGGATTAGCTGGATCTTCTTTTTTCTCTACATAGGTATATTCTGCTTTATTAAATCCAAGAACAGGAGCTAAACTGTTGTTCACGTTGAAATCCACCCAATATTTTGTTGTAGCTCCAGGTTTTCCAAATTTCAGAGTAGATCTTAAAGTCATTAGGTTTGCACCGATAACAACACCATCCTTTCTATACAAGTTTCCAAGTTGTTTTTCCATTTCCTTCTGAAGATAATCATTAATCTCGTTAATTTCATACGCTCCTTCTTCGATGTAAATGGTGTAGCTGTTTGAACCAGCGTTAGGACTGTATCTGAAAACATTATTTGTCGAATTGATGTTGGTATAGCTGTGAATAGTGTCAAAGCCGACAAGGGCCATTTCATACTTTTTATTAGGTTCAAATTCAATGGGGTTGTCAAACTCGGTTTGGATGACGCTGTTTCTTATGGTTGGAGTTTCTTTTTTTGCTTTTGCAAGGAGATAAAATCCGCTCATCTTTTTATATAGAGTTGGGAAAATAAAAATTGTCAAATCCGCTTCGATATTTTCCACAATCCTTTTTAGAGGATAAATCAATGACGGCAAATCCGTGAGGTTGAGACCAGCAATATTTACAAAACTTTTTAAACTCTTCTTTTTCCATATCACTAGAAACGTGATCTTGATAAATGTGGTTTATGTTTTTAAAGTCTTGAGGAAACAAGCAAATGAAATTAGCATTTTCTCGAATGGTTTGTCTAGGCAGCATAAAATAGTTTTGAGCGAGGTAAAAGCAGTCAACGTTAGAATGTCTTCCTCGGATGTAATATTTTTCACATTTGTTTTGTTTGGTCAATTGCAAATCGTCAAAGATCATTAAATTGTTTTTGGATGAATCAAGATCTTCAGGATTAGGCACATCGTCAGCCGTTTCGAAAAATTGGCATTCCATATCCTCTGTGTTATCCCATTTTTTTGAAATTTCATTAATAACGCATTCAGGGCTTACGTTTAATTCCTCAATTTTGCTTTGAATGTTAAACAAATCAAGAATAACTTCCTTTGGCAATTTCTTCTCGAACGAGTTTTTGAGTATTTTATATTCCGGTTGAAAAAGAGATTTTCCAAACACTTGCAAATGATTATAGTCTAACCACCCAGGTCTTAAAAGTAAATTGAGTAGCAACGTTGTTTTTCCACATCCTGATTTCCCAATAATGATTCCACGTATACTTCTAGGTAAAAGCTTGTTATTTTTCCTTTTGTTTTTATTTACATTCCATGACAAATCAATCACTTCCATTTTTTATTATGTTGAATATAAAAAATGTATTGTGTCAAATGCAAAAGAATAACAGAAACGAACAACTTGTACCATTCTATAAGCAAGAGCAATAGAAATATGCTTAAAGGAACTTGTACCGTCTGCGGAAGAGGCAAATGCAAGTTTGTTTCTGCGAATGAAGTCAATGGAGGAGACTTGGTGGAGTCGATCAACAATTTTTCAAAAAAAATAAAGCTTCCATGGGCAAAATTTCCAGGAGAAATGCACATTCCAGGAATGAATTTTGCAGGACCTGGCACAAACTTGGACAAAAGACTCACATCCACAGACATGTATCAAGATTGGAGTAAACCGGTGGATAGAGTAGACAATGCAGCATACCACCACGATTTAGCTTACAAATATTTAAACGATGTTAAAAGCAGAAATGTAGCAGATCAAATGATGCTTGAAGAAATGAACTCCATTCCAAACCCCACTCAAAAAGAGATAAACGAAAGAAAACTGATCACTCCCATCATCAAAGCCAAAGCTAAATTCGGTCTAGGTGTATCTGTTAAAAATTCGAAGAATTTCCATGGATCCGAAGGATCTAAAAAAAAAGCACCGGAGAACCTGAAATGGATGGATCTAAAAAAATCGTAGATTTTCATTATTCCAAAAAACGAGTTAAATAATTTTCTTTTCTATATAAAAGAAATGAGTTTTATTACAATTGAAAATTTTGATGAGAGTAAATTATCAGTTGGAGAAATTTACGCAGCAACCAAACCAGTAGTCTATCAAAAAGTGCCAGTAAAATATTCTTATCCAAGTGGAGATGGTCCTCTTGTATTACGATCTCCCATCTTATTTTCGTATGGTGTGTGTGAGAATAAAGATCCAGCAACACAAAAATTGACTGGGTATTCCATGTCCTTTGTTTGCTTTGATGCTAAAAAAGGAAAGACAGAACAAGAAGCAAAGTTTATTAGCACAATGGAAAAGATTACTTTGTTCATTAGAGGTGAAGTAGATAAATTGTCAGCCAAACTTAAAAAAGGAGGAAGAAAAAAGCAAATTAATTCAGAAGAATTGAGTATTTTAAAATATAAAGCTGATAATGTTGAATCTACACCAGTCTTTTATGCAAAGACGTTTACTAAAAATGTGAAAGATGAAATACTCATTACTTCTGTATTTCATAGAAAGAAAACAGATCTTGATATAAAAAATGGAGTCAAAGGAGAACGTGGTAATAAAAATTTGGTTAGATCTTCTGGACACGATTTTATCAACCAACGATGTTATGCTATTGGAGGACTTAGAATTGAGGGGGTGTATATTGGTCCTTCGATTGTGTCTATTCAAGTTAAACTGGTCGAAGCCGTCATCGTAAAAAATGCATCTTTACCTCATAGCATCATGATGTGTGAAGACATGAATTTAGAGGTGAAAGAAGATGAAATAGAGCAGGATGATGAAATGTAAATCACTTGTGAATCCATGAAAAATCGTAGATTTTTTAAAATTTTTCTGAATTTTAAAAAAAATGATCAACGTTGAAGGAATTGTACTACCGAACAAACCTCTCACCAACTTTCAATTAATAGATGCTGTGAAAAAGCTCAAAATTAAAAACTTTAGAGGTGTTTTTGTGAGGGATGAATTACCTAAAAAGCCAAGAAAAAAAGAATGTGGAATTGTTAACACGGGGGATTCTAGCACAGATGGGTTTCATTGGGTGTGTTGGTATAAAGACGGTGATAAGAAATACAGTTTTGACTCTTATGCCCAGCCACCTCTTGTCGAGCTAGTTCATTATTTGAAAAGTCCTGTCTTTTACAACAGTGAAAGGGTTCAATTTGGTGATACGTCTTATTGTGGACACTTGTGTCTTTACGTCTTGAAAAAATTACAGGAAGGAGATGACTTTCAAAGCGTTGTTAACACACTTTGGTGAAAAAATTTTTTCCATCATTAAAAAATGATTGACAAATTTGGAAGAACTGAATTAGGGAGGTATTTTTATGATCCTTATTCAGCAACAACTATAACAGGTGATCTCTATGTCAGAACAGATGGAAACAGCACCATCACTGCAGATTTGGATTACAACTCTCATAAAATCATCAATTTGGGTGAACCGACTAACGCACACGATGCAGCTACGAAGAATTATGTAGATACGCATGCGTCAGGAGGAGGATCATCGATTGGAACTGCAGACTTGGATTTGAATTTTCACAAAGCCATCAATTTGAATGAGCCAACTAATTTGCATGACGCTGCCACAAAAAATTACGTTGATGTGAGTTCGAGCCAGTGTGTTAAAACAGACGGATCCAGCACCATCACAGGGATCATCGACATGAACTCTCACAAGTTGATCAATGTGAGCGATCCTACCGCTTTAAAAGACGCAGCGACAAAAGGGTATGTAGACACCAAAGTCTCTTACAACACTATTTCATACACTGACATTAACATGACAGCTCATAAACTAACTAATTTAGCAGAACCCACATCAGCTTCGGATTCGGCTACGAAAAATTATGTGGACACGCATGCTTCAAGTGGAACGACTGTTGGAAATGCAGATTTGGATTTGAACTCACACAAATTAATCAATGTGACTGATCCAGTCAACGCGCAAGATGGAGCAACAAAGAATTATGTAGACTTGTTGTTACAAAAATCGAGTTTGACCAGTGTCGTTCCAGGATCTAGTTTTACCAGTTTAGGATTCAAGTCTCAGACAGTTGCAGCATTAACCACTTCGCCAGTGTTTACGTTTTCTGGAAAATCTGGAGTACTGAGAAGATTGTGGCTGGCTTTATACAGCACCTCTGGCACTAATATTCCCGGTCAAGTTTTTATTCGAATCTTTACTGACGGAGAAATCAATGTAGGAAATTATGCAGAAACCACGGAAGGAGTTGGAGTGGATCAAACAGGACTTGCTACCGATTTGCTTTTCTCACCATTGGGAGGAGCCTTTTACGCCAACTCTTTACAGGGATGCAACATGTTTAACACCACTTCCTTGGGAGGATATTTCACATTGGACATGCCTTTCAGAAACGACGTCTCCATTCAACTGGTCAACAAAAATGCTACAGCCATCACGTACTGGATTCAACCGTTCATTTCCACACTTGCTTCCATTCCTGCGACCATCCCTCTTTACAAGCTGTACTGCAGGACGTTTCGATATTTGAATACCACTTACGGCAGCGAATACGTTTTGATGAACACCAACGGAAAAGGAAATGGTGTGTCGTTGAAATACATCAGGATGCACGTCATTGGCGCCTCTGGAAACTGGTGGGAATCTAGAGTCAGAATGTACGATGGGAATTTACCACCAGGTAACGGTACTGTACTCACTCCTTGGACACCGTACAACACCAACAATTACACGTATTTTCCAGGATATGACGGTGACAGCACATGCATCTTTTCATCCTCTGGACTGGAAGATTTTTATTTGTCGTCATGGAACGGCTCAAATGTGACTTCCTTCAACAACAAATCGACTGGACTTTTGTATCAATCCACATCCTCCATCGGTTCCACCACCACCATCTCTTTTTACAGAAATTTTGGAGAAGCAGATTCTATGCCTACTGTTGCAGCTGGAAGAAGACTCGTTGTCACGCTCAACTCTGGTGATGCTCAAGTTGGTCAATCCGGAAGCTTTTACCTTCTTCTAGGACAAGCCTATTATTACGCTTAAAAAATCGCAGATTTTCCACGGTTTCAAAGAAACTAAAAATCACTAGTGATTTCCATGAGTCTAATGTACAGATAAAAGAAAAAAAATTGAAAATGAGTTAAATAAATTTCTTTTCATATAAAAAATAACAATGAGTATGTCAGATAATGAATTTTTAGAAGACGATGATAGTTTTGTTGCTGAGGATAGACCTAGCAATTGGTATATGTTGGTTGACCCTGAAGATGATGATCCAGAGGATAGACCTAACAATAATATTGAAGCGAGTGCAAACAGACTTATATTTGTTGACGCTGAAGATGATGATGAGTCTATGTTGGATGACCCTGTAGTTTTAGATTACAATTCGATGAGTGTTGAAGAACAAAATGAATATGATGATTATATATATAATGAATTTTTACAAGATATGCGTAATGAAACGAGAGCAAACAACTTCACCATTTACAATGGAGATGATGATGATGATGATGATGAGAGAGAATATATTGTTGGACCACGTGAAATAATTATTAGACGACTCAGAACTACAGATGAGGATAGAATAAATAGATTAAAGACTGAAGCGTTGATTGAAGGTTTTCAAAAGGATGAATATAGAGTGTGTGCTTCTGCTGCTTAAAAACAATAATCATTTTATTCCTCACATACAAAGAATAAAATGGTGTATTAAAAATTAATTTTTTTGTGATAATAAAAATGGAGAATCATGTGCATAAAAAATTATTTATTAACGACCGAAAGGCTCGTCATAAATCATATCTTTTTTTCGACAAGTATTTGAAGCATCCTCCTGTAAAAGTGGGAAGTAAGTATGAAATATTTGCTCAAAAAGACATCACACTACTTCGTCTGAGTTATCAGAAATTAGATTTTATGTTTGGAATAAAACTTAAAAGCGGATTAGCTTTAGTGAATTTGAAAGAAAGCATAAAATCTAAATTGGATTATTTCAATAACATCAGGATGCTATCAGAGCCGGTGGATAATGTGATTATGGATATTTATAGTAACAGCAAGTCGGATGTTATTATTAAAAAAGGAGAAAGTTTAGGCTTTGTCAATTTCATTAATGAGTGAAAAAAAATATTTTTTTTGTAATAAAAATGGAATACAATTACGATGCTAAATCTAAACTTTATCCAGGTCTTCCAACAGCTCCTGCAGATGATGGACACATTTACCGTCTTCAAAAAATAAGCGAAGTCCAAAAAGAGATGGACAACGAGAGGAAAAAGAGAGTGCATCTCAGCAAAAAGTATCATCGCGCTTTCAGAATCATTTCTTTTGTAGACTCTACGTTGCAAGCAGGTGGCGTTGCACTTGGAGTTGTTGGAATTGGAACTTTGAGCACCATCGCTGCTGCTCCTATTGCGATTGCGTGTGAAGGTGTGGCTATTGGAATGGGGTTTTTATCCATTGTAGGAGGACAAGTCAACAAAAAACTAGCACTAAAAGCGGAGAAGCATGAAAAGATTAAAGTGTTGGCCGAGTCGAAATTGAACACCATCAACAGTCACATTTCAAAGGCATTAGTAGACAACATTGTGAGCGATTCAGAGTATGAATTGATTTTAGACGAGCTTCAAAAGTTTAAGAGTCTGATGAAAGAAATAAGAACTAAAACAAAAATCAACATTGACGAGATAACCAAAGAGTCGTTGATCCAAAAAGGAAGAGAAGACGCGATAAAAGCGTTTAACAATTTGTTTAAAAAATCGTAGATTTCCACGGATTCAAAGAATCTAAAAAAAACTAATTTAAAAAAACACAGATAAGTTTGTGTTTTACGTTTTTTTTTCTTGTATTTTAAAAAATGTCCTTTTTTAAAATACTAGACCCTAACAAGAGGGATGAAATTGTGAAAGAACTTGTTGAAAGAAGAAAAAGAATCTATCAAGATAGTTTGAATGAAAATATTTATGATGCTAATCTTCAGACTGATTTGAGCAAGCTTTACAAGCCTCTAATTGAAAGCAATGAAAAGATGCAAAACGAACTAAAGAGCATCGCATACAAAGAGGTTGAAAACACTCCACTGGCTTTGACTTATCCAGAAAGCGAGCCGTCGTCAATTAAAAGAATGAATTTAGGAGGTATTGCGAGTTACTACATGGCTAAATATGCATCGAAAAAAGAATTATGCGATAGAGTTTTTGGAATTCATGCAGAAGGTGGAAAATTGTATATCGGTAAAGAAGAAGTAACCATCGATGAAAACGATGTCATTATTGATGGAGAAAAGTATAATGGAACAATAGGACTTTGGGAGCTGATCTCAAGATCCAAGCCTGATAAAACCAAGTACACTGATGACGACCTTGAAAATTATGAAGATATACTTATTAAAACTAAAGCTATTGAATCTGATGTAAATCCAAACAAACCAAGAGCTTCGAGAGCTGAAAAATACGGCACGATTATAAAGCCTATTTGGGAAAAATTTAAAAGTGAAACCAAAGTCAAAAAAGGTAATGGCGTGATTATTCTTCCGAGCGATCCAAATGCTCTTGTGGAAAAGCTCAACTTGAGCATCGCTGCATGGCATGCTGGAAATAAAGGGTCAAGAAATGTAGCTGTTTCCATTTGCGATGAGCTGTTGAGACAGAATAGGATTAATAAAGACGAGTACAAGGCTATGATGGCGTATATCGATATGAAATAAAAAAATCTTTGGAAATAAAAAAATGATCGTTTATAGAAATAGATATGTTAAGAAGCATATTGTAGGCGGAAGTGGAATCATGGACACGCTTAAGAATTTCTTGAGAAGAGCAGCATCTTCAAGCGCTTCAAGAGCGGCATCTACTTTGGCTAATAAAATTGCAAAAACTGAACTTGGAAGAGAAGCCATCATGGCTACTAAATCTGCAGGAAAAGAGCTGGCTTCTGCAGCTATTTCCACTGCTAAAGACGTAGCTATTGATAAAGGTAAAAAGACCATTGAGAAATTGTATGCCAAGACTGGAACTCCAAAGCCAGCTGCAAAGAATGATCTCAGTCTTAAAAGCAAGGAAATTATTTCAAGCATTGTTAACAAAGCAGCGGTAGCAGCACCACCAGTTATAGATGAATATTCTATGTTTGGATCAGGATTGTCGAAGAACAACGCGATTAGAATACAAGACTTGGTAAAAAGAGGAAATGGGCTTTTGATTGCATGAGGATGTAAAAATTTTTTTTCTTTGATGTATAAAAAATGGCAAATTCCGATGTTTTAAATTTTACAGAAGAGATTATTGTGGATGAAGAAATTGAGAGATTCGAGTTTCACGAATACGAGCCAGTGAATAAGAATCTAAACGTGGATGGAGAAATAAGAATCAATATTGAGCAGCAAGATTTGTTCACGCTTCCATCTGAGGCATACATTTTGGTTGAAGGAAGACTTTTAAAAGCGGATGGAACTTCCTACGCTGATGCAGATGTCGTTACTCTTGTTAACAACGGTATCATGTTTATGTTCAGTCAGATTTCTTATCAGTTGTCGAATCAAGAGGTGGAGACCGTTTACGAACCTGGACAAGCTACCACCATGATTGGATACCTTAAATATCCAGTAGAGTTCCCAGTGTCTGAAGGAATGAATCAGCTGTGGCAAAGAGACACAACAGCTTTAGCAGATCTTGTCAACAACTCTGGATTTAAAGCTAGACAAGACTACATCATCAAGCAAACTGAAGAAAAAGGAACGTTTTCGTTTTGCATCCCTTTAAAACACATTTTTGGATTTTGCGACGATTACGATAAAGTGCTCTATGGATTTAAGCATACACTTGCTCTTGTGAGAAAAAGCGATAGTGATGTTATTTTTAGAACAGAAGCAACAGCTGCAGGAAAAGTAGATCTAACTAAATTATCTTTGTTTATGCCTCATGTCACACCCTCTGTGGCAGCTAGCAACAATCTTTACAAAATCATTGAATCAAAAGTAGATGTTCCATTTTCGTTCAGATCTAGACAATGCGACACCATCGCTGTTCCTGTATCCAACAACTTTAGTTGGAGGCTAAGCGCAAGATCTGCTAGTGAAAGGCCTAGGTATGTTGTTGTCGGATTTCAAACCAATAAATCTGGAAGTCAAACAGAGAATCCTGCAGTCTTTAATCACTGCGACTTGAAGAACATATATGTCACTTTAAACAGTGAAAGGTATCCCGCTGTGGATTACAATTTAGACTTTAATAACAACAAATACTCAAGAGCTTATAGAGATGCTTCTAAGTTTGACAATAGACTTTATGGAACAAACGAAATTATAGCTCAACCCAATATATCTGCTATGAATTATAGATACATTTGTCCTCTTTTTGTTTTTGACGTAAGCAAGCAAGCTGAGAGGTTAAAAACTTCAGTGATAGATGTACAAATAAAAGCGACATTCAATGCAAACGTTCCTGCAAACACTCAAGCCTTTGCCGTTCTCATTTCCGATAAATTGCTCAGACTTAAATCAGATGGAAGCAGAATGAATGTTGTTTATTGAAATGTTTTCAAAATAATATTTTTTTTTAAATAAAAAATGAGATATACGAAAAAGGATTTGAAAAAATTGCTGAAAGAAAACGGAATTTCCAAAACGTCAAACAATAAAATGTCTCTCATGATGCTTGCGATTGAAAACAACTTGATTGATAAAAACATATTGATTAAAGACGTGAAGGAAGATCGACCTGTGGGTAGACCGAAAAAGGATCTAAATCTGTTAAAAGAAGAATAAAATGATACAGTTTTTTCCATTTTTTCTAGAATGTAGTATCAAAGAGACTGACATAAATAAAAAAAGACATCTTGAGCTTCTTGCATTTGGAAAAACAGGTGTGTTTCGCGAATCTGTTTACGTCACTGAAAACGGAGATTTTAATATTCCAAAAGAGTACAGTGATGGAGAGAGAGACAAGCTTTACCGACTTGTATGGAGTGGTGAGACTGAATATTCACGAATGGAAAAGAAAATCAAAGATCATCTCAGTACTTGGAAAGGCTTGCCTAAAGAAGAAAAGTTAAGAATGATTGACAAGTATGTGCTTGGTTTGGATTGTGATTTCGAGGAGAAGAAAAAGATTTCTGGAAATCTAAAAAGCGCAATTTTAAATCATTCGCTTGGTTCCAATGACATTGTGTATGAAAACTTTAGAATAATTTTCATCAATGACATAAATTTTAAAAAATCGAATTTGATTTAAAAAAAATCTTTACAAATAAAAAAGATGACATACACAAGAAAACTTTTGAAAAAATTGCTGAAAGAAAATGGGGTTTCCAAAACGTCAAACAATAAAATGTCGCTCATGATGATTGCTGTTGAGAACAACTTGATTGATAAAGATGTCATTTTGGAAAACTCAAAAGAGGTGAGACCAGTGGGAAGACCTAGAATACATGAGAAAAAAGAAAAGAAACCTCTCGATCCAAAATATGCTAGACTTGGTTTAATTAGAAATAATCCTTTACATTTGAAAATAACTCATGTGGATACTGGTGAGGTGGCTGAGTACAAGTCTGCTTACGAGACTCATAAAAAGACAGGACATAGCTGGCAGTACTTTGAATGCAGAAATGGAAAAGTGATAGATGGTTACAAATATGAGATTTCTGGAGGTAGAAAATTTTAAATTTGATATATGTCAAATTTAAAAATTGAAAATGGCTTAAATAAAAATCTTGCACTATTAAAAAATGGAAAACAAAACGTTGAAAGAATTAAAAGAAATTGCTAAAGAGCAAAAAATAAGAGGGTATTCTAAAATGAGAAAGGGTGATCTTTTAATGGTTTTACAACCTCCTGCTGCTTTTCGTAGACCTACTGTGGTGAGGTTTGTTCAGCCAGCTGTAAAAGTTTCTGTAAAACCTACAAAAGTTTCAATAAAGCCAACAAAAGTAAGGATTGTTCCTTCCGCAGTGCAAAAGCCTCCTATTGCTCCGAAACCAGCAATCATTCCACCAAGACCTGTGGTAAAGCCTCCTATTGCTCCAAAACCAGCTCATTTGCAAAGACCTATCCTTGACGAACCTGTTTCAGATTTAACACCTGCTATAACACCAAAACCAGTCATTCCACCTAGACCTTCATTTTTTTCAAGTCTGACGTCGGCTGTAAAAAGTGTGGCGTCGTATGTTAAAACTAAGTTTAATGATGTTAAAGAATGGGTGGAGCCTTACGTTCCTGAAGTAGTCAAGAATCAGGTAAGCAAAGCAGCGGCCAAAATCGATGAAAAAATAAAGTCTATCAAATCGCTTGTATTAAAAACAGAGTATAAACAGCCCTTGCCAAAACCAATTAAAGTAAAGTTTAAAATGACTGAACATTCAGCAGAGGGTTCTGTAAGACAATTTTCTTATAGACCTTCTTCTCAATACCAAGACCTCGCATCCTTTTTTAATTTGGTGAGAGAGTCTGCCATTCAAACCATGGAGGGGGAAAGAAACACCAGAGTAAGAATTATTTTAACGTGTGAAATGAAATCTGTAAGCATGATGACTGGTGAAGAAGTGACTCGAGAAGCGAGCTTTTCATCAAGATCAGAGATTGTTCTAGCGACTACGGATGTAAGAGAGCTCATGGGTGAAATGGAAGGAAAAGTCTTGGAAAATAGTGTTAAATACAATGCTTTAGGATCTAATAGTATCCTGTCTAAGATTATAAGGATGGACATTAACTTTACTGATTACGAACCTATCAGCGGTTCTTCCTATATGGAGCTGCCTAAAGAGCTGAAAGACAAAAAGGCGATCATCAACATGGAAAACAAGGATGATCAATGCTTTAAATGGTCAGTCACTCGAGCGTTGAATTTAAAAAATAGAGACAACGAAAGAATTGATGAAGACTTGGTTCTAAAATCAGAAGAGCTGAATTGGGATGGAATAGAGTTTCCTGTTAAGCTTAATAAAATCGATAAGTTTGAGAAAAATAATCCTGACATTAGCGTGAACGTCTTTGGGTATGAAAATGAAAAACTTTACCCTTTGCGAGTATCTGATTTTACAGATCGAAAGCACTGTGTTGATTTGTTGTTTATTTCAAACGAAGACACTGACCATTACTGTCTCATTAAAAGTTTGAGTCGGTTATTGTCTACGCAAACATCAAAAGGTAAAAGAAAACAACATTATTGCCGAAATTGTCTGCAAGGTTATGACCAGGAAGAAAAGCTCCAAAAACATCGAGAAGACTGCTATAATAACGCTCCAGTAAGAATCGAACTTCCTAAAGAAGGAGCAACTGTTGAATTTAAAAACTATAGCAAGTCTATGAGGGTTCCGTACATCGTATACGCAGACTTTGAAAGTTTCACAAAGCCTATCAGCACTTGCACCCCAAATTCGAAAGAGTCATACACCAATCAATATCAAAAGCACGTTCCAAGCTCCTTCTGCTATTACATCAAATGCTTTGACGACAGCCTTTACAAAGAAAAACCAGTTATGTACACAGCAGAAAGCGATGACGATGACGTAGCTCAAAAATTTGTAACCATGCTTGAATCAGACCTTATAAAGATTTTCGACAAGATTGATATAGTAAAAAAGAAAGTGGTAACGGATGAGGATGAAAAGAATTTTGAGACTGCAACTCTATGTCATATTTGTGAATCAGATCTTAACAGTGACAAAGTGTGGGATCACTGTCATTTAACTGGAAAGTATCGAGGAGCTGCTCATAACAAATGCAACTTGAATTATAAACTTCCAAAATTCATTCCTGTTGTCTTTCATAATTTGTCAGGTTATGACGCTCATTTGTTCATCAAGAAATTAGGTGGAAAGCTCAATTGTATACCCAACAATGAAGAAAAATATATCAGCTTCTCGAAAAAAATCAAAGTGAGAGAATTCACTGATAAGAAAGGTAAACTAAAGGAAGTAATGAAAGAGCTAAGGTTTATTGACAGCATCAGATTCTTACCCTTCGGTTTAGAAAAACTAGCTAAAAATCTAACTGACGAACAGTGCAAAAACGTAGCTGAACATTATAAAGAAAAAAAACAGTTTAATTTGATAAGGAAAAAAGGTATTTACCCTTATGACTGGGTGAACTCCATTGAGAAATTCACTGAAACGCAATTACCTCCTATTGAAGCATTCTATTCCAAGCTAAAAGATGAATCAGCAACAGTGAAAGACTATGCACATGCTCAAAACGTTTATAGCGAATTTGGATGTAAAACCTTTAAAGACTATCACGAATTATATAATATTTCAGACGTCTTGATACTTGCAGATGCATTTGAAGATTTCAGAAACACATGTCTCAGTCATTACGGTCTTGATCCTGCTTGGTATTACACATCCCCTGGTTTGGCTTGGGACGCTATGTTAAAGAAAACTAAAATTAAATTGGAATTGTTAACTGATATTAATATGCTCAACATGATACAAAAAGGTATACGTGGTGGAATTAGCATGATCTCCAATCGATATGGAACTGCTAATAACAAATACATGAACAATTCCTACAATCCTTCAAAACCATCTACATTCCTACAATATTTAGACGCTAACAATTTGTATGGATGGGCTATGTGTAAGCCTCTTCCTTTTAGAGGATTCAGATGGATGACTGAAGAGGAACTCTCCAATTGGAAATCCATACCTTGCATTCTCGAAGTCGATTTAACCTATCCTGAAAGTCTACACGATTTACACAACGACTATCCTTTAGCTCCTGAAAGATTAACTATTGGAAAAGTGGAAAAGCTGGTCCCTACTTTAAACAACAAGGAGAAATATGTCATTCATCATGAAAACCTAAAACTCTATGAACGGATGGGATTAGTTATTACAAAAATTCATCGTGGTATCACCTTTGAAGAAGAAACTTTTATGAAACAATATATTGACCTCAACACTAGATTAAGAACCGAGGCTAAAAATGAATCTGATAAAGAATTTTTTAAACTCATGAATAACTCTGTCTTTGGCAAGACCATGGAGAATATTCTAAAACGCGTTGATGTTAGGCTTGTTACCACGAGAAAAGAAGTCTTAAAATTATCTAAAAGCCCTCGATATGAACGAAACAGAATTTTTGATGAAAACCTTGCTGCGGTTCACATGAAAAGAACAATTGTCTACTACGACAAGCCTGTTTACTTGGGAATGAGCATCCTCGATTTGAGCAAAACACTCATGTTTCAACACCACTACGACTACATGAAACCTAAATACGGGGATAAGCTGAAATTACTCATGACTGATACTGACTCTCTGTTTTACGAAATAGAAACAGAAGATTTTTATCAGGACATTGCTAACGATGTACTTGAAAAATTTGACACGAGCAACTTTTCTAAAGACCATCCTGCTATTGAAAACGCTGGGTTTAAAGTAGGGTTAAATAATAAGATTATCGGTATGTTCAAAGACGAGGCTGGTGGAAAACTAATTAAAGAGTTTGTAGGACTTCGTCCTAAGCTCTACTCCTATGAGGTCTTTAATGAAAAAAAAGAAGAGAAAAAATGCAAAGGTATTCAGAAATGCGTAGTTGAAAAGAAAATCACTCATCAAGATTATAAAGACTGCTTATTAAGTGGAAATGAAAAGCTTGCAGCTATGAACGTTATCCGATCTCATCAGCATAACATTTACACCGAAGAGATCAACAAAGTCGCACTCAGCGCTAACGATGACAAAAGACACATCTTGCAAGACGGAATTCACACCTTGGCTATTGGGCATTACAAACTAAAACCGTGCTTTACATTTATGGACTATGATCAACTCTTTGGTCTAGAACACGAGGACACAAAAAAGGTAAGTCAACAAAAATGATTGCAGAAATTAAAAAATTAAAAACACGACGCCATCTTGAATTCATTAACTATAGCAAATCACTATATTATAAAAATACTAATGCGGTATTTTTATAAATCACAATGTGACAGAATACACAATTCATGATTGCAGAAAATTAAAAACACGACGCCATCTTGAATTCCTTAAGTATGGAAAAAGTATCAATGTCCCAGAATCCGCAATTCATAGTAGTTGTGTCTTTTGTCATCGTTAGCGCTGAGTGCGACTTTGTTGATTTCTTCGGTGTAAATGTTATGCTGATGTGATCGGATAACGTTCATGGATGCAAGCTTTTCATTTCCACTGAATAAGCAGTCTTTATAATCTTGATGAGTGATGTGTTTTTGAACGACTTTATTTTTAACCCCTTTGCATCTTTTCTCTTCTTTTTCATAGGTTTTGTAAGAGTAGAGCTTAGGACGAAGTCCAACAAACTCTTTAATTATTTTTCCACCAGCCTCGTCTTTGAACATACCGATAATCTTATTATTTAACCCTACTTTAAACCCAGCGTTTTCAATAGCAGGATGGTCTTTAGAAAAGTTGCTCGTGTCAAATTTGGTTTCAAGATCGCCAGAAATGTCTTGATAAAAATCTTTCGTTTCGATTTCATAGATGAGTGAGTCAGTGTCAGTCATGAGTAGTTTCGCGCGATCTCCGTATTTAGGTTTGATATAGTTGTAATGGAAATCAAACATCAAAGTTTTGCTTATGTCTAGAACGCTTAGTCCTAAGTAAACAGGCTTGTTGTAAAAGAGTTTTGTTCTTTTCATATGAACTGCAGTAAGGTTTTCATCAAAAATGGTATTTCTATCATAATTAGACTTTCTTGACAATTTCAAGACTTCTTTTCTTGTGGTGATTAGTTTAATATCAACATGCTTTCGAATATTCTCCATGGTTTTTCCAAAGACAGAGTTATTCATGAGTTTAAAAAATTCTTTTTCAAACTCGTTTTTAGCTTTTGCTCTTAATCCAGTGTTGAGATCGATGTATTGTTTCATGAAGGGTTCTTCTTCAAAGGTGACACCTCGATGAATTTTAGTAGTGATCAATCCAAGTCGTTCATAGAGTTTTAGGTTTTCATGATGAATGACGTATTTTTCTTTGTTGTTTAAATTAGGAACGAGCTTGTCCACTTTATTAATTTTTAGTCTTTCAGGAGCTAAAGGATAGTCGTTGTGTAAATCGTGTAGGCTTTCGGGATAGGTTAAATCGACTTCGAGAATACAAGGCATGGATTTCCAATTAGCGAGCTCCTCTTCAGTCATCCATCTGAATCCTCTAAAAGGAAGAGGCTTACACATAGCCCATCCATATAAATTATTTGCGTCTAAATACTGAATGAATTTCGAAGGTTGTGAAGGATCATAATCACTCATGTATTTGTTATTAGCAGTTCCATGTCGTTTGCTGATCATGCAAATTCCACCGCGTATCCCTTTTTCTATCATATTAAGCATATCAATATCAGACAGAAGCTCTAAACGAATTCCAGTTAGTTTTAACATGGCATCCCAACCCAAACCAGGTGAGGTGTAATACCAAGCAGGATCAAGCTTGTAATAGGTACGGCACACGTCTCTGAAATTTTCAAAGATATCAGCAAGTATCAGAACGTCTGACTTGTTGTACAGTTCTTGATAATCTTTAAACGTTTTACATCCAAATACATCCCAAACGTTTTTTGCATGCGCATAGTCTTCACAGCTTATTCCCTCATCATTCAGTTTGGAATAGAATGCTTCAATAGGAGGTAATTGCGTTTCGGAGAACTTTTCAATCGAGTCCACCCAGTCATAAGGGTAAATACCTTTTTTTCTTAATAAATCAAACTTTTCTCCAGAGTAATATTGAGCAACGTTTTTGCATTGGTCGTTGTTTAGATTTTTAGCTAGATCTTCTAACTTGAAACTCATGAATCTGTAGCTGTCGATAAACCTTAGCTCTTTCCATACTTCCTGAAGTTTACCTTTCTTATTAATAAATTCTCTTACTTTGATTTTTTTCGAGAAACTGATATATTTTTCTTCATTGTTGGGTATGCAATTGAGCTTTCCACCTAATTTCTTGATGAACAAATGACTGTCATAACCGGACAAATTATGGAAAATGATGGGTATGAATTTTGGAAGTTTATAATTCAAGTTGCATTTGTTATGAGCAGCTCCTCGATACTTTCCAGTTAAATGGCAGTGATCCCACACTTTGTCACTGTTAAGATCTGATCCACAAATATGACATAGAGTTGCAGTCTCAAAATTCTTTTCATCCTCATCCGTTACCACTTTCTTTTTTACTATATCAATCTTGTCGAGAATCTTTATAAGGTCAGCTTCAAGCATGGTTATAAACTTTTGAGCTACGTCATCCTCTTCGCTTTCAGCTGTGTACATGACTGGTTCTCCTTTGTAAAGGCTATCGTCAAAGCATTTGATATAATAGCAGAAGGAGCTTGGAACGTGCTTTTGATATTGTCTGGTGTACGACTCTTTCGAATTCGGTGTGCAAGTGTTAAGAGGTTGGATGAAACTTTCAAAGTCTGCATAGACAACGTATGGAACTCTCATAGACTTGTTATAGTTTTTAAAATGAACGGTCGTTCTTTCTTTAGGAAGTTCGATTCTTACTGCATCGTTGTCATAGCAATAAGGTTGATGCTGTTGAAGCTTTTCTTCCTGGTCATAACCTTGTAAGCAATTTCTGCAATAATACATTTTGTGCTGATGATTTGATGTTTGTGTTGACAATAAGCGACTCAAACTTTTAATGAGACAGTAATGGTCAGTGTCTTCGTTTGAAATAAACAACAAATCAACACAGTGCTTTCGATCTACAAAGTCAGATATTTGCAAAGGGTAAAGTTTTTTATTTTCGTATCCAAAGACGTTAATGCTAATCGCTGGGTTATTCTTTTCAAACTTGTTGATTTTATTAAGCTTGACAGGAAACTCCATTCCTTCCCAATTCAGTTCTTCTGATTTTAGAACCAAGTCTTTATCAATTCTTTCGTTGTCTCTATTTTTTAAATTCAACGCTCGAGTGACTGACCATTTAAAGCATTGATCGTCCTTGTTTTCCATGTTGATGATTGCCTTTTTGTCTTTCAGCTCTTTAGACAGCTCAATATAGGAAGAACCGCTGATAGGCTCGTAATCAGTAAAGTTAATGTCCATTCTTAAAATCTTAGATATAGTGCAATTAGATCCTAAAGCATTGTATTTGACACTACTTTCCAAGACTTTTCCTTCCATTTCACCCATGAGCTCTCTTACATTTGTAGTTGCTAGAACAATCTCTGATCTTGATGAAAAGCTTGCTTCTCGAGTCACTTCTTCACCAGTCATCATGCTTACAGATTTCATTTTACACGTTAAAATAATTCTTACTCTGGTGTTTCTTTCCCCTTCCATGGTTTGAATGACAGACTCTCTCACCAAATTAAAAAAGGATGCAAGGTCTTGGTATCGAGAAGAAGGTCTATAAGAAAATTGTCTTACAGAACCCTCTGCCGAATGTTCAGTCATTTTAAACTTTACTTTAATTGGTTTTACCACAGGTTGTTTTACAGCAGGTTGTTTATACTCTGTTTTTGATACAAGCGATTTGATAGACTTTATCTTTTCATCGATTTTGTTCACTGCTTTGCTTACCTGATTCTTGACTACTTCGGGAACGTAAGGCTCCACCCATTCTTTAACATCATTTAACTTAGTTTTAACATAGGACGCCACACTTTTTGTAGTTGCCTTCAGACTTGAAAAAAATGAAGGTCTAGGTGGAATGACTGGTTTTGGTGTTATAGCAGGTGTTAAATCTGAAACAGGTTCGTCAAGGATAGGTCTTTGCAAATGAATTGGTTTTGGAGCAATAGGAGGCTTTTGCACTGCGGAAGGAACAATCCTTACTTTTGTTGGCTTTATTGAAACTTTTGTAGGTTTTATAGAAACTTTTACAGCTGGCCGAACAAACCTAACCACAGTAGGTCTACGAAAAGCAGCAGGAGCAGAGACTACTCTAGGAGGTTGTAAAACCATTATAAGTTCTCTTTTTCTCATTTTAGAGTATCCTCTTATTTTTTGCTCTTTAGCAATTTCTTTTAATTCTTTCACCGTTTTGTTTTCCATTTTATTAACAAAAGATTTTTTTATTTATATCATTTTTCAATTTTTTTAAATTCTTATATTGAATTTAAAAACTTCTTCCTCCAGAAATCTCATATTTGTAACCATCTATTACTTTTCCATTTCTGCATTCAAAGTACTGCCAGCTATGTCCTGTCTTTTTATGAGTCTCGTAAGCAGACTTGTACTCAGTCACCTCACCAGTATCCACATGAGTTATTTTTAAATGTAAAGGATTATTTCTAATTAAACCAAGTCTAGCATATTTTGGATCAAGAGGTTTCTTTTCTTTTTTCTCATGTATTCTAGGTCTGCCAACAGGTTTCTTGTCTTTCGAGTTTTCCAAAATGACATCTTTATCAATCAGATTGTTTTCAACTGCAAGCATCATGAGAGACATTTTATTGTCTGACGTTTTGGAAACACCGTTTTCTTTTAACAAATTTTTCAAAAGTTTTCTTGTATATTTCATCTTTTTTATTTGTAAAGATTTTTTTTAAATCAAATTCGATTTTTTTAAATTTATGTCATTGATGAAAATTATTCTAAAGTTTTTATATACAATATCATTAGGATCAAGTGAATGATTTAAAATTGCGCTTTTTAGATTTCCAGAAATCTTTTTCTTCTCCTCGAAATCACAATCCAAACCAAGCACATAATTGTCAATCATTCTTAGTTTTTCTTTTTTAGGCAAGACTTTCCAAGTACTGAGATTCTCTTTGATTTTCTTTTCCATTCGTGAATATTCTGTCTCACCACTCCATACAAGTAGGTAAAGCTTGTCTCTCTCTTCGTCGTTGTACTCTTTTGGAATATTAAAATCTCCGTTTTCAGTGATGTAAACAGATTCGCGAAACACACCTGCTCTTTCAAATGCAAGAAGCTCAAGATGTCTTTTTTTATTTATATCAGTCTCTTTGATACTACATTCTAGAAAAAATGGAAAAAACTGTTTCATTTTATTCTTCTTTTAACAGATTTAAATCCTTTTTAGGTCTACCCACGGGTCGATCTTCCTTCACGTCTTTAATCAATATGTTTTTATCAATCAAGTTGTTTTCAATCGCAAGCATTAATAATGACATTTTATTGTTTGACGTT
>NW_028324311.1:4933546-4936046 GCF_058129835.1 Hydra viridissima | reverse complement strand
CTCTTTTTGGAAGTAATTTTTTCCCACCTATATATGTGATTACGAGAGAAAAAACTTCTCGGAAAGTTACCGATGACTGCTATTGTAAGACAAGGTTTAATCTCTATTCGACTTTATGAAAAAGTTTGACCAAATTGAAAAAATTGGTGATGGTCGTTACATCCAAGTATTTTTTTAGCGTCATTTTATTGTCTGAGGGTTTGTTAAATACTTCTAACAAATATATTGATACAAATGCATTATTTTAAACATATAAAACAGTAATAAATACGCATATTTGCATATTAACAAATATGCATATTTATATGTAATAGATATATTTATAGTAATAAATATGCATAATTATATGGAATTACTTAGTAATATTTTATTTTAGTACAATAATAGTAATATTGAAAAATTTTATCCACATACTACGAGTATGTGGATAAAATTTTTCAATATTATTATTATATTTAACATTTTAACACTATTATAATTTTAAAAATATTAAGTAATAAGTTTGTGAGGGTGTCCGAACCCACGTATAAATGTTTAGCTATACTAGACAGAGTTTAATCCAGACATTTTTCTTCATGTTGGAATTGATTAACTTTCATTCTCAGTAAAAAGACCACAAAACAGTCAAAAATAAACTATTTTGAATGTTTTTTAAAAAAAAGACAGCTAACCATTTTCACCAACGTTAACGCCCTTACTTTTATTTTTGATCAACTGCCACTTTAGAAGTATAAACAACTCCGACCGAGTTGTTTATACTTCTAAAGTGGCTTTTTTCTTTTTACATTTTAATGTCATCTAAATGAAAACACCCTGATAAAGTATGTTAAAAAATTTTCTCAGTTTGTTCTTCGTTTGGTTTTTTTAATCAACGTTCAATAAATCAATTAAAGAACAGTTGTAAGCTTATTATCTGTTGAGGTGGATTGTTTTGTTTGATAAATTTGAAACTAAATTTTGTTGAATTCAAAAATGCAGTTTTTCAATGACATCAAGTTCTTTCCCCATCTTGTTCCCCAGTTTGTTAATAAAAAAATAGGAGTGATCAGCTTTTCTTTTTTTTTCCTAATATCTGTTCATTTATAATCATAAACGTTTGAAGGGGAAAAAAACTAAAACTATTTGTTCAATTAGGCAATTTTAAAAAAATTCCCTTTGTTTATTGGTTTCTTACTATCCAATCGTATTATGCAACCAATACATAAAAGTCCTTATTCAAAAAGGTTAGCAAACTTAATGTAAAATAAGTTTTTTTAACTTTTATAAGTGACTTTTGAATTTATTTTACATGTACATAGTTATTTCCTTTCTTTAAGACCATGGTTTTGTTCTCATCATGAGTGCCTAAACAGCCCTGATTCGTTTTGCCTTATTTTTCGTAGTTTCACTATTCCGAGCCAAAAGACAAACATCAGATTGCTAGATAAATACGCTCGTGCGCTCAGTACTCCTAGTATTAAGACTGAGTAAGAAAAACTTCCAATTCAGAAAAATGGCATCTCAGCTGTTTTAAATGACAGAAGATTTTTAAATAGCTAAAGCATTCAGAGTTTACAGTAGAAACCTAACGGATTGGCGACGTTTAATTGATAGTTTGAAGGAGAGCATAAAGTGTTTCCTCTTTTACTATGTCAATTTGTACGGTACAGTCTCAATTGTACATTTAGCTTGTTTTTGTGAAGAGCATAAAGAGTTAAAAATAACAACTGTGTAATTGCAATATTTCAAACACCTTTGGATTATCTATTTCGCTCTTAAAATCGTCTGATTCCTTCTTGACCAGCAAAAATTACACACCTAGTATCCCTGTTTTCTTGTAGGACAACAAAACTAGAGGGAAGAAATGGGTGAAGAGAAAATGCTCTACTAAATGCCGTTCTGACCTCAACCCTAATTATCCTAATATTCTACATGAGTTTTTTTGTTGACAGAATGAAATTTATATTTCTGCCCCTGCACATAAAACTGGATTTCATAGATCAATTTATTCCATAAGACCGATTTGAATGATTTTTCATTTTCATTGAAACAACGAACTTGAAAAGAGCGCTTGGTCATCATTTCAGGGCGTTGTAAGAATTTTTTCATAGGCTTTTTCCTTAAAAAGGAGCCATACCAAATAATCCATCGAATTGAGATCCGGACTTGAGGGAGGCCTTTTGTTAAAGATGATTCGGGAATTCCTTGATGCATTAATCTTTGGTGACATCATTTATAAGCGAGGTGAACGATTCTACCTAGATTCAAAGATTATAAAGAAATGGTATCAGGATAGATGAGATACAAACATGATGGCTGATTATTGTTAGAGCATTGTACGAGATTGTTCAAAAATTGAAAACTCCAGAAAATGCGATAATTTTAGACAATATCCTTTGGATGAATGAAATAAATTTATATATACATATGGCTAAACAAATTTTTATAACATACTTTAAAATAAGCACAAACTTGATTAATACAATATTTTAATGTTTTTTGAGAGAAACAATAGCTCAAA